>NC_012870.2:2632500-2932500 GCF_000003195.3 Sorghum bicolor
CATAATTGGCAGATAACAAGGAATTACATGATAGATCCAAACCTTCATGGTCTTCTGGAAGCCGAGGACCTTTTTTACACAGCAACAAACCTGCAAATCATCAAGCAGTCTTTCACAGCACCAAGTCTATAATGGCGTACAAATCCACAGTAGTAGGCGAGTCCATGATGCATGATCATGAAACACGTGATGGCGGTGCACTGCGCCTAGCGTGCCCGATCCTTGATCTGATCAATGCTGATTTCACTTGCATCTGTAGCCTGGAGCTCCACCTGAATGCCATTGAGCCCACTCTTGAACTTTTGGTTAGAGCTTGCGTAAAGCATCTTGCTCTTCACCTTGGCAGAGTCTGGGGACCTTGGAATTCAGAAGCAAAACATCTCATGAGTGAGCAGCTTCACAGCAAACAGCAACAAGGGATGCAAACACGAGGGCACAAGCAATACCATAGGATATAGAATATCCTGCTCTTCTGGACATCCTCTGCAGTCACAAAGTCAAAATCATAGATTGCGTATCGGCAGTCATTCTCAGGGAGGCTGTTTGTGAAGTCCTCGTAGCTGGTAGCACGATCCCCAACCTGGTCCACAACTATCTCCTTGAACTTGTCATCCATCTTGTAAGTTATGAAGCGGTGCAGCCTCTTCGACTGCAGCTCGCCAAACTTCAGCATGCACTCGTCATTCACAGCGACACCCGATCTTGCATTTGCCTGCAACAAGTTAAATCATGGTTAACTGGAAATACAAAGTTGAGTTTCCCTCGAAGTACTACTATACTCGTAAGTTAAGAGACAGTTTGGATGCACAGCCAACTGTCCCCAGCATTCTGGGCCTGTTTGGATGCACCCAACTAAAGTTTAGCTAGCTAATTTCAAAGCTAAATTTTAGCCAGCTAAAACTTCTCCCAGCTAAATTTTAGCTGGGTGTTTGGATGTTTCAGCTAATAGACTCACTAAACTTTAGCTGGTCTTTTAGCTGGGCTGTTTGGAAACCTAGCAGCTAAACTTAGCCAGCTAAAATTTAGTTGGTGCATCCAAACAGGCCCAAATCAGGCTGCAATTGAACCAGTACAGAAACTGCTAATATTAGATATTTCAGCTTATAGTCCTGACTCTAACATGAGTGCACTAGTCCCTAAACACGAAAGTCATTTCTCTCGAGACGCCTAGCAAGTACTAACAGAGTACACTACCAATAGAGATTCCAGCGTAGCTGCGCAACTCCTGGTCAATGGCAGTGCTAGTGTGCTACTGGAAGTCTGGAACCTACAGTCAACAGATCCACACGAGACTCAACAGGATTACGGAGCAGCAGGTGTAACCCTAAGACGTCGAGAACCAAATTAGCAGATGTATTGCAGTCACACGAGCTACATGGGCGCTGAGACACACGGATCAATCGAGATTCCACCGCCACGGCATCTCGCAGAACTTAGATCTAAACAGCTCGATTTCACACACCACGGTGCAAACAACCGCGGATCCAAATCCAAGCTGCCGCGCACCACTCTCCGGTCCGCAGCTAGGACTCGAAAGCGCCCGACATCAAAATCACAGATCGCGGAATCTCGCCACGCGGGCCAGGATTCTGGGTCTCAAGCGTCTCCCCCAGTCCCCATCACACACGGAACCATGTACACCCCCCACGATCCGATCAGAATTCCCTCCCGAGGAAACCACGAATCAGCCCATGAGCAAGCCGAGCGGCCGCGATCCCCACTGAATCCAACTAGATCCGAAGCGCTACGCTACCGCCCCGCGAGAATGAAAGGCCCGAAATCAGGCGCAGAACAAGCACGCCCCCGCGCCGATCTGGGGGGCAACCAGAGCGCGCGGGGGGAGGGGAAGCGGAGGGGAGCAGGGGCCTTACCATCTCGGGCGAGCTCGCGCGTCGGAAGGGCACGGACGAGAGGAGGAGGAGGAATCCGCCGAGGAAGCGAAGCGAGGAGGGGAAAGAGCAGGGAGGGGGGTCCTGGCTGCTGCTGCTGTGCTGCCTGCGTGCCGAGTGACCAGTCCTGCGGGGACGCCTCGTGTTTTGATATGGTCGCCGGGTTTTCCACCGCGTTACCCCCCGTGCGGTGCGGTCGAGGGTGGGGGGTGGGTGGGCTGCCCCGCGACGGAGCGGAGCGGCCGCTGCGAGCTTCCGCGGTCGTCGGATGGCGAGATGGACGGCCGCGATTGGTGACACGTCCGCGCGACGCGATGTCGCCCGTGGGGAGGTGAGGGCCGCCGGAAACGTATTCTACGTTCCCGCGACGTAGCGAGACACGTATGTGCTACTTGAACATAGCACGAGTGCACAGCACAGTTCAATTGCGCTGTGCATTTATTCTCTTTTTTGCTTTTTTTATTTATTCCCATGACTTTTTTCTAATAAAATCTTTGGTTCGTTTTCTTTTTTTCGCGAAAGGGATTTCGGAATGAGCATCCTGGGAAAACAATAAATAAATAGATAAACAAATAATATATATATATATATATATATATATATATATAGTAGGATTCGGGGGTAAAGAGTGGACGCGGAAAATATCAGGGGAATCAAAACCAGACAGAAAGCAGCGGCAGCGGCGATCGACACCGACCGCTGGCCGTGGCACCGGCCTTATCCTTTTTGTATAATTAAATTATTATTTATACTTTTCTTTCGGCTGCTTTGCTAGCGTGTCGTCGCGTCTTGTGAGATGTCTGTCAGGCCGTCCTTGAAGCAGTACTACTAGTAGTAATCATGCACGCTGATCTGTGAGCACAGCATTAGCAGTAGAAGCAGTACACAATGGTTGCAAAACATCGCTGTTCAGTAGCCTGGACACCACGTGCACGCACAGAGAAACGAAACAGTCGTACTTGCATATGATGATCCTCCTCCGATCAATAAAAAGAGCGACCAATTCATCACTTTTATTCGTGTAGTATACGTATCAGCAACGTTACAGGAAGGAAAGGAAACAATCCAAGCACGCGACTCGGTATATATCACCATTAATTACACACCAATGCTGCCTGCAAAGCACCCCCGTAGTCCCGTACACGGTAGTACCACCTTGCACGCCATGTATACGAACGCATACGTGTACGTACGCAACGGTGACGTAATGTATGGACGCCGATGCAAGCACTCATCATCATTCATCAGGATGCGTGGTCGTTGAGGACGTCGAGCGTCAGCTCGCTGGGCTCGGTGGCCTGGAGGTCCACCTGCACGCCGTCCAGCTCCTTCCTGAAGCCGTCGCAGGAGCTAGCGTACACCATCTTGCTCCGCACGGCCGCCGCCTCAGGGGACCAGGCCACGAAGAAGATCTTGCTGCGCGGCGCCGCCTGCGCCTCCCCGGTGGCGGTGGCGTCCTCGACGGTGAAGTCGTGGTCGTACACGGCGTAGCGGCAGTCGTCGGCGGGGAGGCTGGCGGTGAGGTCGCCGAACCCGGCGCCCCGTTCGCCCACCTTGTCCACCACCACACGCTGCAGCGCGTCGTCGACCTTGAACACCACGAAGCGGTGCGCGCGGCCGCCGCGCAGCTCCTGGAACCGCGCCACGCACTCCTCCGCCACCGCCACGCCGGACGCCGCGTTCGCCTGCAACGCAGTGCAACCACCATGCAGTAGCTGAGGAAATGAAAACGTGCTCCTGCAGAGTCCAGATTGCGAATCGAGCGTCCAGAGGGCACGTACCATTCTAGTCAATTCAACGTCGCAGTATACAGGCTTGGAGCTTTGCAAGTAGCAGTGTGTTGCTGTGTCAGTGGACAATGGCTGTGTGTGACTGCCCATAAGCAAGTGATCTATGTGCTTTAATAGCTCGCAATTAAGCTTGCCGGATCAATGGCCGTGTCGTACGTGTGTTCATAGGGGGTGAGTGTACGTGCGTGTTGAGTGTCTGCGTTGTACTGTGTAATCTCAAAAAAAAAAAAAAAAAGTCACCGTCGACGTCGAGGAAGTAATCAGAGAGGAGGAAGAGGTGTACTGTACACGTGTGAGCACCGCGGAGGGCGGAGCCTAATCCCGTTCTAGACGCCTCTACGTGGCACTTGGCAGTCGGCACAGAGCGCGCGTGTCTTGTCGCCGCGGCCTCTGAACCGTGATTGGTTCGGTACTTACAGCTAAACACCGGCCACAGCGTGCCTACCCGTCCTGATTAAGCGATTGCTATTAATAATTGGGCAGCAGCCACATCCAACATGTGTTTCTGTCGGCGTGAGTTTATGCGGTTGATCGTGAGTTCCGAGCGTTGCTTGGGCCGTCTTGAACAGGGCTGCATCTACATGCGAGGCCGGATAGGCAGTTCCTTTTTAGAGATGGATCCATAACTGAATGCGATCTGATGTGTTTAAGTATGGAACTACTAGTAGTACATGTAGTGCCATGAGTGCTGAATTGAACATTAATTATTCTTTCTTTTATTTGAGGCGCTTATCTATGCGGATGCGGTGCTAATCATACCCAACAACATTTTTTTACAATTAACATTTGTTCTTCCGATTTCTGCATATTTATATTTCTCAGAGTTACAATTTGTCCTTCAACCTTCAAGTGTGCAGGATTTATTCTCACGGCTGTTTGATGGAACTTGCCTTCTGCCTGTTTAGAGATGATAGTGAAACTTTTCGAGGAACCTTTGAACCTTTTCAAAATTAAGGTCTTGTTTAGTTCACCCTGAAAACAAAAAACTTTTTAAGATTTTCCGTCACATCAAATCTTGCGGCACATACATGAAGCATTAAATATAGATGAAAACAAAAACTAACTACACAGTTTGTCTTTAAATCATGAGATAAATCTTTTATAAGCCTAGTTACTCTATGATTTGACAATGTTTGTCAAATAAAAACGAAAGTGCTACAGTGTCGAAATCCGAAATTTTTTCGGATCTAAACAAGGCCTAAGCTAGTGGTCAGTGAATGATGGTGTCACTTGGAGCGCGAGAGCTGCATCAGTAAGTGCTGAATCATTTTTGGAATATTGCAGTAAAATGTTGTACTTTACTAGTATTATTACTCGCATTGCTTCCTGAAATTGCTGCTGGTTCCCCTGTGTTCAGCATCCAACTGATGTAGGCTGTCAAAGTCAATTGCAATATAGTATGCAAATAAAATCAGGTGGGGATTTCCCTCTCGTTGAATTTTCAAAAAAAAAAATGCTGCTGGTTACATGAAACTTAGTTTTTGTTCGCTTAATTGTGGTCAGTGGAGGTATGCTTGTAGTTGCTAAATTGCCACAGATCTGTATATTTCAGTGTGAAAAAGTTACTTCAAGAGCATTAATGTTGTATTATCTAAAAAAAAAGAGCATTAATGTTGTTCCTTCATGCTGTATGAAGAAAACTGAGTGCTCGGTTGATCGAGGACGTGAATAATGTATATCGTAACTAGCCTATAAAATTATGAGATGAAACTATATATTGAAAAAGGGGAAAGTAAAATGTAGAGCTAGTGTAAGCTAAACTAGTGTAGACCAAATGCTTCGTACTAATTTGCTGGGCCGTACTCCTAGGCCGACCTTGGCTTGAGCTTGACTACCCAATTCCAATACTTTTCTGTTTGCGTCACTATTCCATATTTCGGTTTCTGATCAGGCCTTGTTTAGTTCACTCTGAAAATCAAAAAGTTTTCAAGATTTCCCGTCACATCGAATCTTGTGGCACATACATGAAATATTAAATATAGACGAAAACAAAAACTAATTACACAGTTTATCTGTAATTTACGAGACGAATCTTTTGATCATAGTTAGTCCATAATTGGATAATATTTGTCACAAACAAACGAAAATGCTACAGTACCGAAAATTTTTTCACTTTTTGGAACTAAACAAGGCCTCAGTTTCATTTGCTTATACCGCGTAAGACTATCCGAAAATGTAATCACACAGCTCTTCAAACGCGGGGTTACAGTACAGGTCCACCGCGCAGGTGCATTCAGCGTATCCCAAGATTATTGATCTCAGAATTATTGACCCCCAATCTATACGCATAAACCACAATTGTCAAATTGCATAGCTTTTCTGAACGCCTTTCGTGTTAATCTGTTTAGCAACCTTGATTATCGTGGTTTGAGAATATAAGAAGAAGCATGCGAATTGTTCGATCTTATAAAGACAGCGAGACAGCCAGAGTGCCAGATTCAGAAAAGAATTGAAGGAATAATAATCTGTTATGTATTTACATGTGTAACTAAATGAATGAATGAATCAATCAATCAATCAATCAATTGGCAAATATGCCAACAATTGTACTGTGAATCTACAATGTGCAGACGGACGACTGAAACGCAAAGAATTCCTCTACTGCAAACTAGAAATCCCCCGATGAATGGCCTCTCCGTGTACGGGCAAATAAAACTCTACACGAAGAGCTGGAGGAGGACGGGCGGCGCCTGCGCGGTGGTGGCGGCGGCGGCCTCCTCGCGGTGGCGCCGCATGTGGCCGCCGAGCGCCTGGCCCATCTCGAAGCTGAGCCCGCAGACGTGGCACAGGTGGCTCGCGGACGCCGCCGCTGGCTGCTTCGTGGTGGTCTCCTTGGCGTCGTCCTTCGCCGGCGCGGGCATCCCGAGCGCGAGGCCGTGGCGGCCCCGCAGGTGGCTGGTCCGGTGCCCGCCCAGCGCCTGGAACGACCCGAAGGCGCGGCTGCACGTCTTGCAGACGAACTCGCCGCCGCCGTCCCCGCCGCCCGCCGCCGCGCGCCGGTGCCTCTTGTTGCTGCCGTGCTCGGCGGCCACGCCGCCGCCGCCGAGGGACAGCGCGAGGGAGAGCGGCACGGCGCCGGCGCCGGAGTCTCTCGGGTGCTTCGCCATATATGTACCCTGACGGTCAGCTGGGGATGGAATGGAACTAAACTAAGGGCTTGCGATCGAGCTCAAGATGTTGGGAGAGAAGGTGAACGGAGGACCGACGACGCGGGATGTATGCGAGCGAGCTCGAACTCGGAGGAAGAAGGCCGCAGCTTGTTGTTGTGGATGTGTTGGCTCCAGCGAGTGCATGCTGCCTTTATATGAGCGGAGGAGGAGGAAGACGTTCTGCTGTCTGCTCACGTGCACTCTACGTCGGGGCAGACGAGAGAACGAAATTCGGGCTGGATGGAGCGCGTCGTCCGTGCCAGGGCGACTCGACTCGTCTGCCTGTGCCGGCGTCGCCCGTATGGAACGGTCTGAACGGCAGAACGGGAACGAAAGGGACGGGGAACCTTCTGTGATCTGTCGTCTCGAGTCTTAACGCGCTCGCGGCCTGTGGCGTGTGTGCTGGCCTCACGCCGCACCGCGGGACCGGGACGGGGAGGGGGGGGAGCGCGGAAGGGTCCGCGAAACGGAACTGACGGCGTTAGAAAAAGCGTGGACTGGTCGCCGTTAGCCTGGGCCCTAGGGCGCCGCGGACAGTGAGAGCGCACCCGTCGCTCGGTCTCGTTTGACGCCGCGCCGGCGTTGTCTGGGTGACTAGTCAAACAAGTCTTGGCCGCGAAGAACGAACGGGGATGGGCTGCTAGTGTTAGCTAAGCTAACAACTTACACGTACGAGAAACGTCGTAGACATCGCCACACCGTCATGCTTGAGGGAAAAGTTTTCCCGTGAAGCTGCGCGGCGCACCACACGAGCCGACCACGTGTGGACTGGAGTAGATTTCAATTCGCTGCACGAGTACATACCTACCTGGTAGAATTGTTTTTACTGTTGTTCGTAACTCGAGAGCTCCCCCCCTCTCCTTGCACCGTAGTCCGTACGTAGTTTCCTTTCAACTGTGTCGTTGCTTACCTGCTAGCTAAGCTAAGAACGAACTCGTGCGAGAAACATCGCATATGCTTGAGGGAAAAGTTTCCCGCGAAGCTGCACACCGGCCACACGCACCGCGCACGTGTGTGAACGGGATCGAGTAGGTTTCGCTGTACGTATACCTGGTAGACGGTAGTAGTACTGCAATGCAACTGTTCGTCGCTCCATCTCGCTCCTTTGTAACTTCCTTTCACTTTCACTGCTTTAATTTTTGTATGTATAGTATGCGCGCGCATGTGCTCCCGATGCTTGAACCATACCGCCACGTGTCGAGTTTAATGGGCACACGGTAGTCCACCGCGCGCTACCCATTTGCCGTCTGCATTCCACTGCCACACAAGGGATGCTACCGTTCCGTACATCCCAATCTGGAGCACGACGATGACGCAGCACCTCATCAGTAGGTTGCATCAAGTCAGACTTCCTTAATAAGGTCTTGTTTATTTCACCCCAAAAACCAAAAATTTTTTAAAATTCTTCGTCGTCACATCAAATCTTGCGACACATGCATGAAACACTAAATATAAACGAAAACAAAAACTAATTACACAGTTTGTCTGTAAATCATGATAGGAATCTTTTGATTAGTATATGATTGGACAATATTTACCACAAACAAACGAAAGTGCTACAGTAGCGAAATCCAAAAACTTTTCGCATCTAAACAAGGCCTAAATTTAGCTAACCCTCCATCTTAAGAAGAATAGTCATCTCCTGAAAAGTCAAACAAATTAAAGTTTCACCAAATATATATACAAAAAGAAGCTGATAATTATGATGTATAATAATTATCACTGCATTAATTACAAAATTTATTTTCTAATAAATATGTTTGAAGATATAAATATTGATACTATTTTTTTGATAAATTTAGTCAAACTTGATATTATTTGACTACTTTGAGAGAGTAATTTTATAGGAAAGTTTAATGACATTTATGGCTTCAAATAGATACTAATAATAGAATTTATTTTATGATAAATATGTTTGAAGATATAAATATTGATATACATCTTTTGATAGATTTGGTCAAACTTGATATTATTTGACTGCTGGGGAGAGTAAATTTGTAGAAAATATTAATGATGTTTATATATGGCTTCAAATAGATATGCTATAAAAATAAAATTCATAATAAAAAATCTAATTATGGTTATTTTGTACTCCCTCTCCGTTACAAGTCTGCTTTGACTTTTTTTTATATTGAATTTGTTATGTATCTAGACATGTCTAGCTAGATATATAGCAAATTCGATGCATGTCTCAATAATACATAGCAAATTCGATGTTAAAAAAGTCAAGGCAATTTATATTTTGGAATGGAGAGAATATCATAGTTAATATTATCAATCTATATATTCGTTCAAAGTTAAGATAGATGAATTTTTTTATTGGACGTATAGAGTACGTACGTACCTAGGTTCCAACCTAGGATGGCACACGTACGGTCAAGCGAGATTAGGAGACACGGAGGAGTCATTCATAGCAGTCAGCACCTAGCCGGCCGGCTGTTGTCGTCATCCTCATCGACCAGACCATCTATCATGCATGAAACTAGCCGGGCGGCCCCCTGGGCAAGATTCATGGTGCTCCAACTCCAACCTGGGCCCGGGGACAAGATCGAGAGGTGACTTGCAGGAGCGAATAGGGAACACAAGAATAGTAATTTTATTTTGTTTTCCACGGGCGTACGTGCAGCCCACGTTAGGCTTTCCCAGGCGCGGAGAAAAGCCTCAAATTCCTACTGAGATGCAATGCAACCTACAAGTAGTTGCACAATCACAAAGTCATGCCCTGCGCTTAATTCCCTTTCTTTTTTTCTTTCTTTCTTTTGTTTTGGTCTCGGTTATTCGTCCCAAAACCACAGAACCTGATGCTAAAAGTTTATGGATCGGACATGTACGGTCCAAGAACCGGAACAACAATCTATCGATTTAATGGTGGGTACGTAAAAAGTTGAGTTCCGAAATCATAACAACAAGGTACGATTAAATGAACGAGACCATTGCATTATCTTCATCATAAACATGAGGATGATGAAATTAACCAGCGGGACATCCAAAAAAAGCTTGCCGCGGCTCAAATTGATGAGTCACTCGTGCGCGATTTCTGACGAATGCAATATATAACGGGACACACACATCTGATTTCTGACGAATGCAATAACCGGACACACATCGTCTGAACCAAAGAATCATCGAATATGTATGAATCAGTTTTCTGGCATCCGAACGAAAATGGAACTGCTAATCCAACACAAAAACTACTGGCTAGCGTAATTACAGAAGCAACCACAGCTGCAGCTAAGCTAGCAACCTAATATGATTTACATGTCTCTTTGGATTCTACTAATGACGCTGATGATGAGTTAGCCCCCCAAACATGGAGAAATCAGCCGGCCGGATCGATCTAGGCGAAGAGCTCGAGCAAGACGGGCGGATCGGCGGCGGCAGCGGTGCGCGGAGCCTCGGTGCGCCAGACCCAGGCGTCGGCGGCCTCGGCGGCGCCCATCTCCTCGCGGTGCCTCCTCATGTGACCGCCCAGCGCCTGCCCCATCTCGAAGCCGAGCCCGCAGATGTGGCACTCGTGCTGCTGCTGCTGCTGCTGCGGCGGCTTGTTGTCTCCTCCTCTGCCGCTGGCTTCGGCGGCGGCGGCCTGTTGCTTGTGCTGCTTGAGCGCCCGGGCGCCGACGCCGAGCTCGAGGCCGTGGCGGCCCCGCAGGTGGCTGGTCCGGTGGCCGCCGAGCGCCTGGAACGAGGTGAAGGCGCGGCTGCAGGTCTTGCAGACGAACTCCCCCTCCCCCGACGTGGCCACCACGGCGCCCCTCCGCCGCGCCCGCTTCGCCCCCGCCGACGACGGGGTCCCCGTGGAGTCGGACGTCGTGGACGAGTCCGTGCTCAGCGACAGCGCCAGCGACACCACCTCGCCCGCCGCCTCCTGCTCCGTCCTCGGGTGCTTCATGATCTGCGCGCCTCGCGGCGGTTGGCTGGGGTCGGTGATGATCTCTCTGGAGCTGCGTACGGCTCGGAAGGAAAAAGATGCGGTGATGTGTTTTGTGCTTGGCGAGAGGAGGTGTGGGTGAGGGTGCGCGCCCTTTTATAGGTTGTGTCCTCGTCCAAGAGAAAGGCGGTGGTGGGCTTACGTGTGCGCCAAGTTGGTGGGGTCGGACCGGGCCGACCGACATGAGGCAATCGGGGAGGTGGCGTGGGCGGACCAATCAGGGGAAGGCACCGGAACGCGCGGCGCCGCGTCGCGACGTGGACGGATGGGCGTCCATCGCGCGCGGGATATGCTCGGGGCTCGGCGGCTCGCTCGGCTGGCCGGCTGCGGCTGCGGCTGCGGCTGCACGCACCGGGCGTGACGGCGTGTGGATGTGGTGGTGCGGACCGCGGGGGCGCAGGCAGTGACGCAGCTTGGCACGGCAGGCGGGTGCAGGTGGGCGGGCCGCGCGGCCTGCGCGTGGCGGCCGGTGGCCTCGGCGAGACCGCGACCGCGACTGCTCTTTGCTTAGCCGCGGGGGCAAACCAACGCAACGCCGCCGCCCGCGGGTTCGGCGGAGGGGGATGGGAGTGGTGAAAGCGATTAATTAATTAATTAATTAGTAATTAATTATTCGGGACGGGGTGGTGGGGCCGTGCGGGAGGGGCGGCCTGTGGAGATGGACTTGCTGACTGCACTGCGCGGTCTGCAGCGGCTGCTGGAAGGGTCTGGAACCTTCTCCTCCTGCTGCTGCGGTCCTGCTCTCGGTCGCTGCTGCTCGGTGCTTTCATCAGATTTGAATGACACACTCACGGTCAACTAGTTAATCCTGTTCCAAGTTCGTTCGTTCGTTCGTTCGTTCGCTCCAGTTCCAGAAGACGGAGAATTATGCATGACTGTAATAGTAAACCGAAACCCTGATGACTCAATCCTGTTCCAGAAGATCACCCGTGAATACTTTCTCATCTTGCATTTCAAGAAATCACACAATTTAATTTCCACCAATACTCTCCATCCCTACTTAAATGATCTTCTAGAATCCGTACAAGTCAAACTATCTTATGTTTAACTATTTTTTTAGAAAAAAATAACAAATAAATGTATAACCTAAAATGACCATATTATATTTCATTTTTTAAAAAAATTGGTTATTGTTTTTAAAAAATGACAAATCTATTTATTTTAGGATATAAATCTAGTACATACTTCCTTTATCTCTTTTTAACTGTTTTATTATTTCTCAAAAAGTCAAATGTACCTACTCTTGATCAAATATCAATAAACAATATTAAAATTTATGACACATAATTAGTATCATTAGATAGATTGAATCTATTTTTATAATAATTTATTTAAAGATATAAACGTTGTTAATATTTTTTTAGAAAAGATATAGTCAAATTTAAGAGAGTTTGACCGACAAACGAACGACAAATGAACGACAAATATAAACGTCTCTATTCTGTATGGAAGAATTATTCGGGTTGACAGCCTGCCGCCGCGATGACGCTATTACTCCTGAGTCCTGACCATAGGGTGAGTGTGAATCCACAATTAGGTCTTGTTTAGTTTTCAAAATTTTCTATCACATTAAAACTTTGGACACATGTATACAACATTAAATATAGATAAAAAATATCTAATTGTATATATTTTACTTGTAATTCGCGATAAAATAAATTTTTTAAACCTAGTTAGTATAGTTGGACAATAATGATCTAATACAAATAAAGTGCTACAATAGCTAAATCTATTTTTTTCATTAACTAAAGAAGGCCTTAAAGGGTGTTTGGTTGGATTGTTAAAGTTTAACAAGAACTTTAGTATTTTCGTTTTATTTGATAATTATTGTCCAATTATAAACTAACTAGACTCAAAAGATTCGTATCGTGAATTATTTTGTAGCTGCGTTTTTAATTTCATAAATAGCTTATATTTTATATTTAATAATTTATGTATGTGTATAAACATTCGATATGATGGAACAAGCCAAACCAAACGGGGCCTTACACGTAGAGGTGCGCGTGATGGAGGTGTCACCGTCGCTTAGACCCTGCTCGCCTCGTCTGAGTACTCTTACTCCCTCCGTCCACAATTAACTTCACATATAAGATTCAAATGTGAAAGATACTGTACATGCGAAATTACAATTTTACCCCTAAAAAGTAGGGCTGACATCACTGCCACCGTACAGATGGGATTTTATCGTTTCCTTTTTTTTTTTGCCTCCGCTCAGGAACACTCCGGCAAGTTTGCATTTTTTTTATTTGCACGTAGTACAGGTTGCAGCCACCGGCAGTCCCAGTCTGGTAGCTTCGGATGCCATCAAGACCTTTTATTTGGAGATTTTTTTTGAACCTCAGATGTGAAGTTAATTGTGGGATGTGAAGTTAATTGTGGACCGAGGGAGTAAGTCTTAACAAGGTAAGTACGGAGTAGACAAAAAAAGCGTGGCTTCAGAAAGTGCAGACGTGAAGATATTTCAGCGCTCTGCTCAGATGTTGACATGCCCAGCCCAGCAGCCACTCACGACGGGATCGGAGCACAGCAGAGCTCCCAGCGCCCGCGCGCGCTCCGGCGGCGGGCGGGGTCACGTGGCTGGGCGGCCGCGGCCGGACGGCACGGGGACCGTGCGAACTGCGAAAAGGGCAGCACGTCGCTCACGATTACCATACGGTTAATAAATCGATTTCAGACTACTACTAGTAGTATTCTATTCTGCGTGCTGCGCGGCCCGCGTGTGATGGACCGACCGAGACCGAGGTGACCCGGCCAGTCGGAGGGAGCCCGTGCCGTACGTGCGCCTCCGCTTGCGTCGCCCTTGCGGGTGCGGCGACGGCGCCAAGCTAGCTGCCGTGGTGCCGACGGAACGGAACGGAACGGAACGGGGGCGACAACTCACGCGGGGTCTGCGTGCTCACTGCTGACTGGGTTCGGCACTTGCCCAAGAAGCCTTACGCCGGAGATTACAGTACTGATGATTAGGTTTCATATCCGTCGAACCGACGACGCCCCACAAGTGAAATTCAGTCATATAACAACGAGCATCAGTCGCAGAAAAATGATCTTGCAAATTTTTATATACGCTCGCCAGCTATGACATTATTACTTAAACTTTTTAAACGAATACTTAGTTTATTATATCCCTTGCTAGCTAGGACTTTCCCTTTCTGGTAGTGCTTACAGTGCTCAGGCTCGAGTAGTATACTAATCACAAGCAAACTGGAGCAGCTGGTCGATCACGCAACAGAACTACAGAAGCCAAATTGACAAGTACTTAAGTAAGCTGTGATGGCACCAGTGCATCACGGCTGCCCAATTTGTTTGACTATCGAAAGCCAACTGGAGGCGTACCTGTTCTGCAACAAGCAGCCACACTTTCAGAATGATTAAATTAATCTTAGTGCTAGTACTACTATTCAACAAAGGCCGGAACTGATCACCAACTAGAACATACGGAGACCCAATGCGGCAGCCGCCGGCAAATCATGGAGACCGGAGAGGCGATAGATGATGCAGGGCTCGACGTCACGGTGGGTCGACCTGATAGTGCTCTCGCTTGGCTTAATCCTACTTGTCTTGTGAAATGAGATTTAAGCACGCGCGTTTTTACTTGCCGCTGCCGGTCGGACAAGTTGCACGTCTTGACGTCTAGGTAACCTGCGTGTGGACTGTGGATGGAGATAAAAGACAGATATGGAGGCTTGCACAGGATATACTCTCTCCGTCTCTAAACGCCACGTTTTGTTTGTCAACAACTTCGACTTGATTTATAAAAAATTCGTGTAATATTTTTATTTATAATAAATTTATTAAAAAATAATATATATATATATATGTAATTGAATTAAATTTAAAATGTTTTTATAATAAATATTAATATTTTTAATATATATTTAGTTAAAATTATTTTAGAAGCGAAAACAACATATATTTAGGAACGGAGGGATTGACATGGTTAAGGACTTAAGGGATAGGCTCGCGGATCACGGTCGCGCGCTTTGCCTAAGCAAGCTATACTATACTCCGTATATATGCATGGCAATACGCCGTGTCCTGGATATGATGGTCAAAGAATAGAGTGTCTCTCGCTACTCCAGGCCCATTACTTTCTTCCTTCCTTCCGGGTGTATGCTGATTGTTTTTGGGAGTGTGAATATCATGTAAACCAAGTGGTTGCCACAATGTCCAAGATAGATGGATGTTCCTTCTCTCCGAAGTGGTACCCCTCCATCCAAAAACATTTCACTTCACAAGGAGTTAAACAAATTCAAATTTGATCTAAAGTATTAAAAATAATAAAATTTATAATATCAAATAAGTATAATTGAATTAAATTTAAAACGTTTTTATAATAAGTTTATGTAAAAACATAAAAAAATATTCATATTTGTAAATTTGATCAAACATCAGAAGGTTTGACTTGTCTCAAACCTATAATTATATCTTTTTGGATGGAGAAAGTACTCTCATTGCGAATATGAATGTGTATTCTTTCATTGTTAGTCAAAGTTTGAAAAATATTTGAATTTGGGCAAATGTAAATGGATATGGACTCGTATAACCTATGTCGGCTGTTGCAACTTGCAAGATCATGAGCCTGGATTGCCAACGAGCGACGACGACAGCTAGCTCCTGCTACGTTGCCAATCAACGACCACTGGCGCCAGTAGCGTGAAGCAAACTAAAAACAGGAAACGCGTCATTGCTATAAAAAAAATATATACTCCTGAATACCAAGGCCTTGTTTAGTTCCTAAAGAATTTTGCAAAAATTTTTCACATTTTTCATCACATCGAATCTTGCGGCACATGCATGAACATTAAATATAGATAAAAGAAATAACTAATTACACAGTTTATCTGTAATTTGCGAGACGAATCTTTTGAGCCTAGTTAGTCCATGATTGGACAATATTTGTCAAATACAAATGAAAGTACTACAATGCTCATTTTTCAAAAAACTTTGGAACTAAACAAGGCCCAACACGACTGCTCAAGACCGATGTGTTCTTTTGCTTCTGAAGCAAACATGAACACAACCTGGAAGATATTTGGGCGCTACTAGCCTGTACTAGCACAGTAGCACCTAGCAGTGTAGATGTATTATTATTTTTATAATAACTAAACTAGTTGTAGCAACCACATTTCGCTATCACACGTCTTTAGCCTTCGTCTGACGGCAACCGCGTTGTCAAAGGAACAAATGCCGGCCATTTGCCATTTAGCAGCAGGCTACTGGCCGGCGGAAATTTGGTCTGCCGATGGACACCTGAGATCATATGCACAGTGATGTCGGTGCCTACGTGCTCTCCATCATCTCCATGAATGATGAAAGCGTCGATAGCTCAGCCGACAAGCTCCACTCGCTCTATAGTCGTCGTGCTCGTCACCTCGCGCACATGCAAGTCGTTAGCCAAGTTCCAGGCTTCCAGCCCCGTACATCGGCACCACTTTCAACACCGAGCCGCGTTTGATTCGTCTCCACAGTAGGCCACAGCTCGCCACGCCTAACATTATTAGCCTATGACTTGGCCTCGTTTACTTCCGCCAAAAACTCAAATTTTTTCAAAATTCTCTATTACATAGAATATTAAATATAGATAAAAATAAAAACTAATTATACAGGTTAACTGTAATTTGCGAGACAAATTTTTTAAACTTTGTTAGTCCATAATTGAATCATATTTGTCGTATATACGAACAAAAGTGCTACATTTCCTAAAATTTTTTGGAACTAAACACGGTCTTGGACGGCGAAGAGCAGCACTTTGCCTACGCGGTGCCAGTTCATTTTGGCTCTGTTACTCTCTAGCACCGGTTTTGCTCGCAAAGACTTTTGGCGCGGCCAGAGATGAGTTGAGGCGATCTATGGTAACAAGCCAAACAGAGGCGTATAGCCTAACAACACCAGCTCAATTTGGAAAGTCACTGTTCTTTTGGTCCACGCATAACAGCCGCGTGAGCTAAGAATTTGCTAGGCACTTGCACAAATCATACGACGGAAGTATTGATAAATTACGACACTGTGGCATTCTCAATGAACCACTTATTTCGGGCTCATTTTCCGTGTCACAAAAGGGACGCGAAAGCTACTTGGCGACAATGGCACACATCTAAATATCATTGCAACAATATATATTTGGCTACTCGTTTAGCAAACAGACTTCGTTGCGGCATGGTGCCCTGGCACAAAATCTCGACCAACTTAAATTCAGTCACTAATACAACGCTCAATATCCATGTTATAGCACCAAAACTTGAGATTTGAGGTCGATTCCATTAAATATGAATGTTCCCCGCAAGGGCACAAACTGCTTGGTGACCAGCTGAAACATAATAAGAGGGAAAACGAACACTGATAAGTAATAGAAAAATTTCCATTCCAGAAGCATGAACATTCCCACTGGTGTCTATATAGCATCCTATGAATTCAAATCACATTTCTTCTCATTTTCTCCAATATTGTGTGAAATCCTGGAATTATGCATCTATTCAGGATTGCAGGGAATGCTGTATAAGGGGCCCACATACCTTAATTACTTCTTGCGAAGCGACTCCACCGACAAAAGCAGCCACAGGATGGATTTCTGCACCCCCGAACCGGCACATTTCGGTTATCAGGTCTTCGGATAAGGATGCTCCGTTCAAACCCATCTCACTTAGCACTGAAGCCGCAACTGTCTTCAGCCTAGGGATATCCTCATCAATCTCACTACCGAATCCAGTGTATAATCAGTATTATAAAAAAAACAGATCATTTCTCTACATGTGGGATAATAATGTTCACCAATAGCAAATGAACATTTCTCTCAAGTACCTGTCGAAGACTCCAGGTAATCTGCTATAATTGGCAGCCAATCGATCAACAGCCCGTAGTAGAATGTAGAAGTTCATTGCGTAACTGCAGTGACACGTTTGATAGTCATTAGAGAAGACATCTAAAAAAATCTAGAACAAAGGGCCAGCTATTTCAACTAAAAAGTAGATCATACAGAATATCAGAAGTATGTATGATAAAATATATGCCATCCAAGCTAAATGCTCAAGCTCAGAATCAGGACCATGATTTTGAAAGCATTCACATTACGATTGTATGTAGTTTTAAGAACTCTCTTTAAATCTGAAAAAAAAAATGCTAGCACTGCAACATCCTAGAATTGCCTAGTAGTTAGGGTGGTGACGAGATTAATAAGAAATCCAGAACATGTATAGCACTTTCTTTTACATCAACTAAAGGAACACAAAATAAATAGAGGTGAAAAAGCAAAAACAGAGCAATGGATGCTGACCTGTAGTCTTCATCGGTGAAATACCTCTGAATCTCAGAGACCATCGGAGAGCTAAATTCCTCCTCGAAACTACGATATCTACAAATCTAAGCATTGGAAATTATTCAGCATAGATGACATACCGGTAAAAACGACATTTTGGGTTACTTATTTACACTTATAATTGATTATGAATATACAAATTTGAAATCAAACCAGAAATCACTTATAGGTGCAACACTAAATAGAGTGTCCCTAAATGAAAAAACTAAATGTTGTGCCTGCACTAATCATTATTCTATTCTTCTGTGAGAGCAAGCAGCGATCTCATCATGCCAATAAAATCGCCTTTATCCAATTTATTATCATTCTGGCATGGATAACCAGACATTAAAGGCATCACTACAACATATTAATTGTGACAATGGCCACAGCAGGCAATAAGATGTCAGGCTGGGAAAACATGCCATCTAAAGAAAGCAGCTTACCCTTAGTTTCCTAGAATTTTTACAAAATGTTTTGATATATGCTCTTGAAATAGAATCCGGATCTCTGCCAATCCGTTTCAAGATTTCCTTTACATGATGCTCCAGGGCAAGACAGTCAAATTCCGCCTTAGCTTGGTAAATCTTTTGTAGGCTTACATAATACCTGTAAGATGACACAAGAGAAACATTACAATGTCCACACGAAATGGTAGCAGAATTAAAAACTAGAGATGGCAACTGTAGGACACTTACTCAGTAAGGGAAGTCATATCAGGTATTGTTCCCTCCAGAGGTAGCTCACCATTGCCCTCCTTTGCAATAAATTCCTATCAATAGACAGGAGAAAGCAACGCAAGTTCAGACATAGACACAATGGTAAAAAAGCTTATATGTGGACTGTGTATAACTTATGTTTATGCAAGCAGCTTCCATGTATAAACATTCCCAGGGTTTCTACTTTTTCTAAGTTGGACTTCTTCAACAAATGAAATGGATAAGTTCAGTTTAGAAGCCTTCCTTCAGAATCAGAAGATGCTTTGACACTGGATTCATGTTTATAACAGGGTTCTAGCTCTAGAAGGATGAATTTAACATTTCAATCTGACTTAAGCAAAGTTTTAGTTTGAGCCCAAAGCACATCTAGAACTGGCAATCAAAGTCCAACGCATACTGTATAAGACATCTCGGTTATATTAGCGGCCTGAGATTTTAGCACAAATGCAGCTCGCACATGCTCATTGTCCAAGAAGTTTCATTGCCGAGATTTTGGACAGCATAACAACATTTATGGCCTGAGATTTTGGTACGAACTATAGTAGCAAATTGCAATTAAGATACCAAGAGAAAAGAAACTTCCTGGTCTGCTAACAACAGCAAGGGAGGCCACATAATAGATCAGTGACAAATGAATCAGCATTCAGTCACAAGGATGCCAAGAAACTTTATGCTAGCTTTTACTGAATGGCCCATCATAGCATATAACATAAGTCGGGATTAAGTACAATTGAATCACAATATGACAGATACCTTTAAAGCAGCCACTAAAATCCAGAAATCTGACGATGATGAATTGACTTCCGCAGAGTCATCATCAATTATCTGACGGATCTCATTACCTGGAAGAAAATAATCACAAGTTAGAACCTGCATGTTTTATAGTTGTATGCACCATTTTGTATGAGTCAATCTATGCATGTTGTGCGCCAAAAGCAATAAGAACATAATACCATACAACAGGATTGGCACGGCCACTCAGGTTAAATCCAGAGCATGATTAAAAAACTGTACGCTACTATTGTCCAAATAATGTAATCAGAAACAGCTTCAAGCCTTCAACAAATTTTAATTAAAATAAAGTCATAACCCATAGCCACTATTTTCTTTATGCTATCTACTAATGTGCAAGCACCAACTTGTTCTATGTAACTAGCATATATCAGTATACAATGTTCAAATGCTAGCTGAGTTTCATCGCTTTAATACAGATTTTGTAGGGGATGTTTGGATTCAGGGAAATGAGGGTGGGATTGGGATTGGGATATGAGACATGGAAAAAATGGAGGGTTAGAACCAAGTAATGGATCCCCCCTCCCACTCCCACATCTACATATAAATCTAAACAGGTAAGAAAGCACCAAATCTCAAATGGGATCATCATTATACATATACAGTTCACAAAAGAGCTCTGTAATTGTGAATATCTTGTCATATGTTTGCAGCAAAAATGAGTGGCATGGTAGTGTTAGAAAAATATATAAGTGCACAGACGCGGATCAGCATTGTAATTCGTGATCAAGTACCTAGAAAATTCGGAAAGGGAATACACACAAGGTAGAAACTGGTAGAGATATTGCAACTGTTGTTCACTGCAGCAATCAATTAAAATGTGATACCGTCCCATCAGGCAAAAAGACCACTCACATGTGACATCAAACATCCAACAATAATGAAGTCTGGATGGAATGCTTGAAATCTAATCTATGTAAAATTGTAGATCCAAAAAGTTCAGCTGAGCATTTGATAGAAAATATAGGATAAGCTATCTATTGAAAGTGCTAGGCTCGAGAACATTTTTCATATTAAGATAGGAAGATTCAGAAAAAGGATATGTGAAACAACCACTGACACAAATGCAGAAAATACATGAACATGCCAAACCATAAATTTAGGAACTAGCCCTTTCGGTCAACTTACTGATTCCTGGAGTGACTGAGACTTTATACGAAGAGTCCACAGCTTCTTTGTAATTTTCTTCATCTATATTAAGCATATGGGCTCGAATTAGGTCCTGATAAAAGTAGCAATCAGTCAATGCTTTGACAATCTTAAAAAAACACAATAACAGTTCATTTACTTGATGACTCAAGAGTTGCTAAATAATGTACCTTAAATTCCTTTTTCTCTTGCCTAGTTGACGGCATGTTACCATCATGTGCATCTGCCCATTTTTCTGCAAGTCTCACAAGGATAACAATGTATGGAGTATGTTTGTGGACAACAGGATCTTTATCATTTATGTCAATTGATTTTGCAAATCTGCGAAACATAAGTGTCAACAATAACAGTGAACTTGTGTATAATGACAAAACTATTGCACACTGTTATGTGCAAAATTAAGGTATGAATATATTCTTACTGCTTTAGTTCAGTCCATGGATTGTGAAGTCGCAAATCATCCAAGAAGTGGTCTGGTTTTGATTCTATGACACAGTGCTCCTGGACAAGAATAAATAAATATGTGAATCTTCCCAAAATGCTTTTGTTACGACTTCCCCCCAAGGCAGCAGAGACATAACTCCCAAAAAAGGGGAAAAAGTCACATACATCGTGACCCAGATAGCAAGGCCTTGTACTCATACGCAACTATGAATGTATGAGCGTTCAAAATCACAAGGTCTTGCTATCTGCAACTGTGATGTCACAATAATTAATTATTTTTTCATACTAAAGAGACTAGTTTCGACATAAATATATCAAAGTACCTTGACGCTAACCCTGACCAAACCGGTTAGACCATATGAACGTGCAGCAACCAAAACAATATCTGCTTTCCTGCAGATATCATCTAGCTTCAGTAAAGAACTCTCTGGAAGCTGTAACATAGAAGAAAAAACAGCGCATTAAAAAATATTTTGAGTTATATTGCAAACAAATGTTTTGCCAGCAATACTATAAAACAAAGATTAAAAAACTCTACTAGCACCAGTGTCAATAAAACCTGAAGGAATAATCAAACTGAAGCGCTACAGACCGAAACCATATTATATTATTATGTAGAAAAAGAAGGCAAACAACAGAAACAAGTATTGTCAAAATATGCCTCTGGCCTAAAATCCACTTATGCCCATGGCCAAATAAGCAATGGGAAAACTATATTTTCAACTACAAATTTAACAGCCAGCCAATCATTGACGGGACATATCGAACAAGTGCTAATTTA
This sequence comes from Sorghum bicolor, assembly GCF_000003195.3. Taxonomy (NCBI): domain Eukaryota; kingdom Viridiplantae; phylum Streptophyta; class Magnoliopsida; order Poales; family Poaceae; genus Sorghum; species Sorghum bicolor. Next base: position 2,654,433 of record NC_012870.2, read on the forward strand.
GGGCCTGTTTGGTTGAAGGCCTATGCCTAAGAATGCTAATGAGAGAGTATGCATAACATCAATGCGCTTTTAAATATATATGGTGTGCGATTAACATGTACTTATATAGTTTGATTAAAAAAACTAGATGATTTAGATTAATGTTATTAGTCTAGATTAACTAAAAAATATTATAATAAAAATAACTATACTTAATTTTGTATGTGTATAATAATAAATCTCAACATATTTAATTAGTTTTTTAAAAAAATAAACAATATTGATTAGGTTGTGTTCCATCATTGTATGTTAGTTTACGGACATTTAAGCAACTAATCACTACCATTAGCCCAGGCAACATTGATCCAGGCGCTCAAAATTGGTTGCCTGGACGAGCATTGCACTCGCCTGGTTCAGGAAGCATATCAGGGTCATCCAAACAGAGCACAGGCAAAGACCTATCCAGGCAAAAATACTCCAGGGTCTCTTCCAGCGAGCCCTTAGTGCAACGTTTTTCCGTCACCAGTGCCAAGTAGTCATTGTGTATGCATTTGGTAGAACAGTGAGTGGTTTGGTCCAGTGCTATATTACTGTCAAAGCACCATGTCTACAGAAACTGGGTTATAACTGATGCAGTTAGAGCATCTCCAAAAGACTTTCTAAATCTCACTCTCTAAATCATTATTTGAAGAGTCATTTGCATAAAAATCACTTTCTATATTTTTTTTCCTTCTCCAACAGCTATTCTATATCTCGTGCATACTCTAGAGAGTCATTCCCGTCTTCTATTTTTGGCTAGCAAAAAATCAGGAATAGAATATGGCTATATTTAGATAACCATTTAGAAAATTTGTTGGAAGTTATTTTTTTCACCTAAACCTCTATTCCTAGCATTTAGAAAAAATATAGAAAGTCTCTTGGAGTTGCTCTTATAACTGATGCACAAGGTATAATGTTTGCCTAATGCACCAAATCAATGCACTGCTCTGGCGTAACAATAATTCAAAAGCTATCTGGTACATAGGAGAGACATAACATTCAAAGTATGTTAATAAGAATCATTCGTTCATATAAAACTTTTCATAAAGCATAAACTTTATTAGAACATAAATTGAGCTATGACATTTATGGTTATAGAAATCTTCTTATATTCATCTTGCTGGTTTCATCTCTTAAACATTTTTGTTTCACGTAAAACATAAGTGCTCATAAACCCAAAAGTTCTGGCTAGCACCAGCAGACTAATCAAGCTCTTCCAGTTTACATGAAAAAAGTAGACTGAAGAACAAACCTGGGTAGCAATGACAACAGTAAATTGGGAAAAGAACGAGGGGTTAGTGTCTATCAAATGCGCTGGAAACTCCTCAACAAACTTGGCTTTAACAGCGTCATTAAGCTCTTGTAGGAAAGAACATATAGATTTAGCTCTTGGTTGCCCCAAACATCCTTCATCCACTGCATGCAAATTTAAGGTACCAGAATATGAGCTCCTTCAATTTCGTGGGGATGAATTCAGAAGAACAGGTGGAATCACACAGTGAAGAAATTACACAGAAAATTGTTCCCCAGATCAGATGCTTCAACTTTGGAGCCATCAACAACAGTCACACTTCCTATTCCTCCAAGAACAAGATTCTTCAAAGCTTCTGTTCCAGTAGGACCACAGTTAAGCAAGCATATGCTAGCCTTTTCCAGTGCAGCCTGGCCTTGGTCACCCCATATCCTGCGCTTTTTCAATTAACACATAACAGGTGTCTTTCAATATCTGGGCATGCTATCTGATCAAGTAGGCAGTAGAATAATCTGGACAAATAATAAGCATTGTACCTAACAAGCTACAAATTAAATGACGGAATGGATTTCCTTAGTTTTAATAAACAATGCTTGTGTCATGGATTAATAATTCCAATACACAATACCAGCTCATAAGAACTCGCAACAGAAAACTAGGGCTATTTTGCTGTTGCCTCAACAACTAAGAGCATCTCCAACGGTTTGCCATTCTAGTTTGGCATTTGTGTTATTTGGCAAAAAGGTAAAAAACACTCCTCCAACGGTTTTGCAAACGGGTTTGCCATTTTAGTAAACTTGGCATTTGAGAGGCTTCCCTTGGCATATTTGCGAGTTGGCTGATGGTTTGGTAAACACTCGCGTCCGGTTTTCCTGCGACTGCTTTATGGATGACGTCCAGGTAGCGGCAAGTTCCAGCTGGGGATGAGGTCCACGAAGGCACGAACCTCTGCGAGCGGACACGAACCAACGCCGGTGCTCCTCCCACCTTCGCGCGATGGACAGGAACAACGTCTCCCTTCGCGCCGGACAGGATCGTCTACGACCGGCGGACAGGAACGTCTACTAGTGCCGGACAGGAACGTCTACGAGCGGCGGCGCCTCCCTTGGCGCGACGGCAAAAACGCGCGAAGAAACAGCGGCGTGGGACAGAAAGACGCGGGCATAGATTTTGTCGGGTCCACTAGGTAATTGCCAAGTCAAAAATGCCAAACCCTTGGGGATGAACATATTTTTTTCTTTGCATTTGTAATTGGGAGTTGGCAAACAACATCAAATGCCAAACCAAAATTGCCAAACCATTGGAGGTGCTCTAATGAATACGACCAGTAGGTAATGAATTGATGGCTGTAATTAGCTTAATTTCAAAGTAATGGTAAGTCACTGATCATACTGACATGTGCCATGCATAACATAATGCAGTCTAAACTCTAAAGTCAAACCAAGCAGATTAAAACAGGGGCAGTAGAGCTACTGGCTGTGAGGGCAACCAGAAATCACCAACCTAGGAAAAGATAAGTTAATTGACAACATTTATAGACATTGAAGGTTTATTATAGTCAGGTTCTGATATTTGTACTGACCAAAGTGCTGTCTCCCATAATTACAAAGGCAACAGATAATTAGTAACTTTATATGGAGTTGTTAGCTTAGGCAATAGAAGCACCCGTTACCCAGGTCAACTTATTCAGTTGCTCATCTAGAACCAGTAAAGTAAAACACTATTAGATATCCTTTGTGCATAACAGATCAACCTAGCAGCAATAACTAAATCAGTACCCAACAATGTGCAAGCAGAGCCAAAAACAAAAGGAGCCTAAACCCTAGTCACGACAGGCACAGCACATCCAGATGGATCTCGAACCCAATCAAATGAGCAGAATTACATCGCTGCAGGACCCCTAAACCCTAGAATCGACCGACGCTAAGCGCTCGGAATCTACCCATCGACCACTCGGAGACTGGGAGGAAGTGGAGGCGAGAGGGAGAGCGCAGATGCGCGTCAAAGGGTTACCTGAGCTGGCGATCGTACTTGGTCTTGGGCTCGGCGACCACGCCGGTGGCAGCCATGGCTGCGGGGCGGGGCGGAGGGGACGGTTGGCCGCTGCGTTCGCTGCCCTGGGGTTTTCGGAGTTCGGATGCTTCGCCCCGCTATGCTCCGGCGAGGAATAAACGGGGGAGCGGAACAAGATGGTATGGTATTGTAGCGGGCATCTTTTCTCTGCCAAGCCAGGGCAGCCCAATAAGGTACGGGCCAGAATATGACTCGGAGCCGAACGAAACAGGCCCGTTAGAGCGTACTATCTGAGAGGCCCAGTTTGGCTAGAGGTAGCCCTGGCCCAGAGTAATCAAGTGAAAAAAATCTAGGAGATTTTCTTTGGAGCGAAATTCCACCATGATGAATCCATCACATCCTTTCCTTAAAAAAGAAATCCAGCATCCCCAATCCAAGTCGCCGACTGTTCCCGTCAAAAGCTGATTGACAGGATTAATAAAAAAACTAAAAAAAAGGATGCTTCAGGTTCAACAACAAGGTTGTGTGATGTACTCGTACGTCACTAAAGGTTGGTTAGTAGTAGTACTGTAGTAGTCGTTAAAAGAAGCAGGGAAGAACGGAAGATGCGTTGTTCCAGACACTCACTCGGACAGGCAGACAGACAATTGCTCAGCATCGTTGGTGTTCAGATATGCACTGCAGGCAGAATAGCATATCTCATGATGGAGCTCTGTCCTGATTGCTGCCAGTTAAGGAGCAAAACAAGGAATAAAGTAGGTCTAATGATTTCTAGGAATCATAGATTACTTTGCATATTATTTGGATCGATCATTGTGCACTAGTACTCCACTAGCGTGCTGCTTTCCGCTTAGTTTTTTTTTTTCCTAAAAAAAAATCAAGTTGGGAGAGCCTAGGTCTGCAGAGGCCACATGGCTCGTTGATATTGGAGGTCCGCGCTTGTTATACGTAAATAAGAAATAACTAAATGAATTATTATGTCCGTTCAAAGTCAAATAAGATTGTCAAATCGAAAATTTGCAAGTCAGAGGCCGGACAGATGCGATGGCCACCTCCCTCAGAATGAGTTCGGGAAACAAAGTCGCCTCTTACAAAATTCAGCATCTGTTAAGTACGGAGTACTAGCCAGTACAATTATGCGATGGACCATAACGACATCTATTATGTTAACAGCGTTATCATCAGACAAAGGAATGATACAAGAGTGACGGCAGTTTGTTTACTGCTCGCCTGAGAACATGAGCTGAACAGGATTATTATTATTATTATTATCCTACTAAATACAGTCATCGCTATCGATCCACGCGTGGGTTCAAGAGCTGAACATCAGCGCCCGTTAATTTTGAAAATTACCTAATTTTATAGTCGAATAACAAAATCAACTGTCGATCATGCATCTGAAGTCTACTTTATCATGTTTGATTTTTAATGTCACGAAGAAGCCGCAAGTCAACTGCTAGAACTAAAGTCAAACGTCCCTCGCGCATGCAAGCTCAAACAAGTAATCCTTGCTCATTGACTTTGTAACCATGCATCCTATAAATAGCATACAAAACTTCTCTCACTGTAGCGATCACCACACACACAAAAGCAGCTAGCAGCCCATCGAGTATTTCCTGCCGCCGATGAAGAGGCTCACGTTCGGACAGCAGGAGCAGGAGCCGGGCGTCATCAGCGTGGCCCAGGGCGTCATGCTGCTGCTCGCGCGCAGCGGCGGCGGCGAGCCGTCGGCCTCGCCGCGCGTGTTCGAGTGCAAGACGTGCAACCGCCGGTTCCCGTCGTTCCAGGCGCTGGGCGGGCACCGCGCGAGCCACAAGCGCCCGCGGGCAGCCGACGCGGCGGCAGCGCCGGCCAAGGCGCGCGCGCACGGCTGCGCGGTGTGCGGCGTCGAGTTCGCGCTCGGGCAGGCGCTGGGAGGCCACATGAGGCGCCACCGCGCCGTGGCTGAGGGCGAGGAGCGGGACGGCGCTGCTAGCGCCCACGGGCTGGACCTGCACGACGCCGAGGCGAAGCCGGAGGAAGCGAGAGGCCTGCTGGGTTTTGACCTCAACATTGCCCCATCATGACGGAGCATCTGGGATTTTGTGTTCAATTCTTTTTTTTTTTGGGTTCTGGTTTTGCAATTCCGGCGTTCTTTTGTACAAAATCATAGCACGACTACGGCTACGACTACGACATGATGGATTTACTTTGTATTCCCTCGATTGAAAAAAAAGATTGATTTGTAAAAAAGCAGCTATGTAATGTTAACTTTTGTTGTAAAAAGAAGCACAGAACACTTCAGCGTGTATGTGCACACTGACGGGAAAAAAAACTCACCGCACCCCAAGATGACGCATTGACGCACCTAGACAAAAGTGCTCACCGGCGTGATTTAGGGCTCCTGAGGTTAGAGCTCAGCGTTTAGAGGGTTTCTATGGTTGTTGAAAACAAAAGGAGGTTTTAGGGAGACCATCAAATTAGAGGCAGTGAGAGAGAGGATAACTGCTGGACGAATGACGATGCAAGTCGCACTGTCGCAGGGGTGTTGCCCAAGAGGAGAAGATAGCTTGAGTTTAACAACAGCAGCGGACAATGGTGATGGTCTAGCGACAACGATGGTGAGGGAGGGCGGAGGAGATGCCAAGGAGCAAGAGAAGACACAATTGACTCACACGCAATAGCTGTATTTTAAGATAACATAGTACTACTCTTTTCACTGAACAATGTAACAATGGAATTTGTGCAAAAACTAGCTTTACTTTGACAAAATCTATAGTAAATAAATATAGAAATAAACTTTACTCTCCAACTAAATTTATTATGAAAAATATATTGCATAAATAATTTATAGTAAGTGTTAGCACTTTTTTATATAAGTTTGATCAAACTTCAAATCGTTTGACCAAAACAGAATATCTGGAGTTGCATCTTTTGTCAATGAGAATTGCATCTTTTGTCAATAAGAATTGCATCTTTTGTGGATAGAGAGAACCATATAACTGAAACAGAATATATGGAGTTGTAGCGTCCAAGAGATCAAACCGACCACCCAGTTGTATCCACGCTCGTGGTTATCAAGAGCAGAGTTTCCACAATATAGCAAGTAATTGTTCTGACTTAACACCCATTTGTCCAAATCACAACAATTGCAATAACTCAAGAAGCACAAGGAGAGAGTAGCTGCCAAAGAATAAAATGATGAAAATTACATGCGCGAAAACGCCACTATCTTGCCGTCACAACTGTTCAGGAGCCGCAGCAAGCTGATTTCTGTGCCGCTGCTGCATCAGCTTCCCCTTCAGCCTTGATCTTGATAGTTCGATCCTGCAAACACGCAAGCTAAGGAACTGTGGAAGAAAAAGCAAACGTGTCAAAGGCTCAAAGCTATGAAAAAGTTTGCACCTCAGGCTTGGAATCAGTCTCTGAAAGTCTCTGTTTGATATCCCTTGCTATCGAAAAGAAAACCTGCTCGACATTCAGGTTTGTCTTTGCACTCTGCAGCCAATAATGAAAAACAAATTATGCATCAGTTATTCAGTTATGGTACAAGAAAGGAATGCCATAGACAGAAGTTGTCATTTTCACTAACCGTTTCAAAGAACTTGATCCCATATTCGTCAGCGAGAGCTTGCCCCTTTGAAGTGGGCACAGCCTTAACGAAAGAAAAAAGAGCATGTAAGAAATAAACGTTATTATAAGTATAAAGTTTAAGAGATCAGATGAGAGTACAAAATAGATAAATTGTGTACCCGTTTGCTTTCATCCATATCAGCTTTATTCCCCACCAGAACTTTGTTCACATTATCCGAAGCATGTTGCTCAATGTTTCTGATCCAATTTCTTATGTCTGCAAGTCAGCACCAATGGCAGTATTAGAATTCAGAAATCGAATCTGAACTGATTTATGAAAAAAAAAATTAAGTACAAGGGTCAGTACTATTGAAAGATGACTCGTCTGTGACATCGTACACAAGTAAAATGCCCATTGCTCCCCTGTAGTAGGCTGCAAAGAAGAATTGCACAATCACAAACTTCAGCGTTAGAAAAGAAACACAAACTTCAGCCATACTATGTTTGGAAACGAATCATATATTTGCTAAAAGGAAAACAAGCATACCAGTTGTAATAGTGCGGAAACGTTCTTGGCCTGCAGTATCCCAGATCTGCAACTTAATCCGTTTGCCATCCAACTCGACAGTCCTTATCTTGAAGTCAATACTGTTTCCAAAATCCAATGGGTATACAATTAATAAGTCCATACAAACTTTTGCATGTAACATAATAATTCCTCTACATACCCAATAGTGGTAATGAAGCTAGTGGTGAATGATCCATCTGAAAACCGTAACAGGAGACAACTTTTTCCAACACCTACATAAGTACAAAAAAAATGTGATTGAAATATCAGCTGGGTATACTTCCCAAATACATCAGTTGGAAATACTCAATGACTCTAATTTAGGCAACTGAAGAAATAATGCCAATATGAGATTGGGGCTTTGGTAGGTACATAGAGCAAGATTAGTGACAAGCAAAGCTACATATAGCTTTGTGTCTCGGTTTAAATTAAGAGCATACAGCACCACAGCACAAATACTGGTCAGAGGAAAATTATATATGCCCCTACTTGTAGACTTCTGTCAATGGGGAGACATTTTCTCTGGTTAGGAGAACATCAACATACTCATATTGGAAATGCAAAACAAGGCTAAATAGTGTCGAGCCTTTAATTATCTTTTTCTATTAAGAAAAAAACTTCTGATTAACTTTTATGCTGTATAATTAGTTAATTTCAACTTCCAACTTGAGGTATTTCAAATTTATGTCTTTGTAAGTATTTAGTGACTGAGGCTACGCATGTGAAGCCAAACAACTCCCTAGCCCCTAATCTTGACTCTCAAGCCCTTTATATGGATTGCTGTAATAACTCGATGCCCTATCTTCATATGCTTATTATGTTGCAGCAGTTAAATTGTCAATTTGACATCGGATAAAAAATAATGTGAACTATCAAAGCCACCCAGGCTGAACCATAGAGATATGCACACTGATCACCAAACAAAACAAGCAGAGGAAGTCAGTGAATTTAAAAGATTTATGTTCCACTTGCACATACTAGTGGCATGTGTTGCTGATAATAAGAAGCTTTGACAGTGCTTGTGGAATGAAGCTCCCAAAAGATTATTCCTGGATTCTCGATGCATAGTGATGAATATAACTACAACAATTAAATCTCCACACCTATTTCAAAGTGTAACAATATTAAGTGTATATTGCAAAGTGCAAGTAGGAGCACAATCACTAGAGAGATATTCTGCAAGTATTTAGTGGCATGACATGCATCTGCAGGCCAACAACTCCTTAATCTCAAGCAAACAGAGCCCTTGGTATGGATTGCTTGATTAACTCGATGCCCTATCCTGGTGTACTTATTTGATTGCATCTATTAATTTGACACATATAAATAATAATAACCTGAACTATCAGTCTACCAAAGCCACCCAACCTAAACAATAGAGAGATGCGCCCACTGACCAACAAACTTAACAAGCAGAGAAAGTCAGGGAGATGCAAACTTGCAAAGATCTATGCTCCATTGCAGATACTAGCTGTGTGTGCAATTGCTGAGAATAATAAAGAAGCTTTGACAGTGCTTGCAGAATGAACATCCTGAAAAGCCAAGAGACTGTTCCTGAATTCTGGGTATAGGTAACCAATGTAACTACACCGACAATTAAATCTCTGCACCTATATTCCAAGTGTAACAATATTAAGTGTATATTGTGCAGCGCAAGTAGGAACAAGATCACTCTAAAAAAATATGTTACAGTTACACAATCGACAAACCAAGTGCCCTCAAGTGGTTAGATACTTTAGATTCATTCACCCATTCACATTTTTTGCGGTAACATCAACAGAGATCGAATTAGGAACCAGATCTCAATTGAGACTCCAAATTACGCAAAATACGAAAGGATGACCCCAACGCCATCAAATCTCGCGTAGATCGAGAGAGGAAAAAGAGGGGCTGAGAGGTCGAATGAACTCACCGCTGTCTCCGATGAGGAGCAGTTTGATGAGGTAGTCGTAGTCGGCTCGAGCCCTCGCCGGCGGCGCTGCCATCACTCTTTACCTCTCAATCCCTAGCACCACCACGGAACCAGATCAGATCGGAAACGCAAACCGACACTAACACGGGGCAGAATGGCGAGCCGAACCAAGCGGGGCAGCCTCGGTGCGTGGGGCGGGTGACCTCTCGGCGTCGTGTCGCCTCACGGTCACAGGGCCGCGGAGGCTGGCAGGCAGGCGGTGGAGCGGGAGGCCGAGGCGTCGCGGTAACGGAGACGGGGCGGAGCACCAGGTTGTTGCCTGGCCCTGGCTCGATCGGAGGAAGGGGATGGACGCGCTCCCCTGGGGTGGTGGAATTGGTCTGCTTCATTGGCCTTTGGACTTTTTTGGGAAAAATTACAAGCGTCCACAGGGCGTACTGTTGGGTCGTGCTCCGGCCCATGATGGCCCAGTTACTTGTTAGGTACAGTAGCCTTTGGTAGTTGAGTTCGGCTTTAGGTACAGTGGCCGTTCGGTAGTTGAGTTGGGCTAATTTATGGAAATCAAGCCCAGGCATTGGCAATGGGCCCAGGCATTACCCACCCGTAAGAATACTCGAAGCCCTAGTGGGCAATTTATACAGTTGAGCATCTCCAAGAGTTTGCCAAAATCACTTGCTATCCTTGTTTTTTTTTTGGCAAAACTAGAAAAATCAAACTCCAACAGTTTGGCATATGGCTTGGCAAATTTTCCCAGCTTGCCATCCACCGGTGGTTCACGCGCATATTTGCGCGCGGTTGGGGACTTGCCATCGCGTGAATTGCCCACCCCGCCTCCTCTCGCGCGCGCAGATGGAACTTTCACCCGAGCTCGCGACTACGTGGACCGCGCCGGCGTAGGGGCGTCGCGGCGTCACAAGGCGCAGGACCCTCCGTCGCGGCGGCCAAGGGGGCATCTGCTGGAGCCGCGGCTAGGAGGAGACCCAGTTGCAGCCCTGCAGCTGCGGCGCTATCGGACTACTGGCGATGGCTGAGTCCGGTCGGATGGGGAGCTCCGCCTGTAGTCGGCGTGGGTGGCACGCACGGAGCGGATGGAAACGGAGGGTGGCGAGGAGGCGGCCGGTTTGGCACCCGGAGCGAGAGGAGGGTGCTTGATTGGGGGATGGGGGAGGTGGACCTCATGGCGGAGCTCTTCATCCGCAAGTTCAGGGAGGACATGCGGCTGCAGAGCCAGCGCTCCGCGGAGGAGTTTCAGGCCATGCTCGCAAGAGGACATACAGGATTGTTGTTCTATTCATTGGTGGTGTTGCTTGTAATAATAAGTGTACATATTTGTTTGGTTGATGTTCATCACCAGGAGGAAAAAAAACAAAAGATGTAAACTATATATGTATATCCATGTCCACCGCAGGTTAATCTAATTTACATCTGAATGTGCACAGCAGCAGGTCATGTCGGCCACTTGATTGCCGGTCGGATTAGAGATCGATGTTGGGGGCCAGAGCTGAATCAGATTTGGCGGCTCAAGGAAGTGGCGATGCGCAGCCAGGCAAGGAGTCATGGGCGCCAGGCAAGGAGTGTCGCGGGTGGCCAGGTGAAGCGTCGAACAAAATTAGTTAATGGAGGTTTGGAAGTGGACCTACTTTTTAAGTTTTACCAAGTCCATATGACAAACTATTGAAGAGACTATAAAATTTTATTTGCCATATGTTTTAGCAACTTGCAAAATCACAAGTTTTAACAAGTGAGTTTTAGCAAACTCTTGGAGATGCTCAGCCGGCGTTTTCAGTAACCCTGAAAAAACACACGGGTCTATGATTGAACAAATAACATGTCATTACAATCACATGGAGTAACAATTTGACACCAACTTTTCTATCTAAATATAAGCAATGGGCAATGATAAAAGTAGAGCAAAATCTCATAGCTTAAACATAAAACATGAACACTTATGAACACGAGTACATGGCATGAGTTGAGTAATTGTAGTTTAATGATCATAATATCTTCACGGTTCACACAAATAGGCCTTGTTTAGTTCCAAAATTTTTATAAAATAAACACTGTAGCACTTTCATTTGTATTTGACAAATATTGTCCAATCATGGACTAACTAGGCTCAAAAGATTCGTCTCGCAAATTACAGGTGAACTGTGTAATTGGTTTTTAATTTCGTTTATATTTAATGCTTCGTGCATGCGTCTAAAGATTCGATGTGATGGGGAATGTGAAAACTTTTGCAAAATTTTGTGGAAACTAAACAAGGCCTTAGTATAAAACAAGGATTAAAGTATATCACGGCAGAAAAAACACACACAAGGACACAAGAAAAGTGCATTATTATTCGCACAACCAGTCTTATATTTTTTTATAAGACACAACCAGTCTTATAGTCATTCTGTTCGTTTGACTGATAATCCATGATAATAAGTACTATTTGCTAATTTGTTGGGAGAGAAAAATACTGCTAAATGGCTAGCAGATTCGGCTGATAAGCTCAAACAACACAAGGCGACCTCGACGCATACACACCCTGCCACATTGCTGCAAGCACCGACCTCGATAGACTTATAAGCCGTACTTTTTCTGTCAGACAACAATATTTTTTCATAATAAATCAACGAGCAATATTTTCAACCATGGCTTTCAGACAAGCGAACATGCTTATAATCATACCCTCATCCATAGGATATAAGATTCACATATAACCGCATCCATGGGTCCGATTTGCACTCCTAATTTTTGGCCATCTAGTTCCACTCCATGTCGTATAAATATTTTCATACATTTTTGACACAAACAAAAACAGGTGGCAACACATAGCTGCATTGAGCAGGTTATGTTCTGGAGTGTCATGGGCATAGTCCTTCTCTAGGGGCTTGCTCCGGCTACACAGGATAGAGTCGGCCAGCTGCTAAGCTTCTTTCAATAAAGAAGGGGTCCAGTATAGAGCTGAGGGAAAGAATCAAGCGAGAGGAAGGTGCTATGTCTGGTGAGATAGGCCCTGTTTAGTTCCCAAAAAATTTTACAAAATTTTTTAAATTCTCTGTCACATCAAATCGTTAGACGCATGTATGGAGTATTAAATATAGATAAAAAAAACTAATTGCACAGTTTGGTCAGAATTGACGAGACGAATCTTTTGAGCCTAGTTAGTTCATGATTGGACAATATTTGTCAAATACAAACGAAAGTACTACTATTTATATTTTGTAAAAAATTTTGGAACTAAACAAGGCCATAGCATAGGTGATGAGAGAGAAGGGTGAAAATGGGATGCTGTGGTTGGTTATACTATACATGGGCTAACCATATTTTTATGAACAAAATGATCGAAGAAGTTTATCCTTCAAACCGGTCTATTTGTGGATGTCTATTGTAGTTATGTGTCTAGTCTAGAAATATATTTATAGAGATTGGTGCTATTTGTAAGGTCTTGGCAAACTTTAGATTCAGTACTTTTGTAAGAACCTCCTGTCAGATAAAAATGAGGTGTCTAAAACCCTTTTTAAAGGGTGACCTTTCTTATAATCACTTCAAATTATTGGGTAATATCCGTAGAATCAAAATAAAACGTTTTCTTTTTACTCTGCTCGTGGTCAAGTGGCTGCATGTAAAATACAGTCAACGAAGTCCACTGGTTCAAGGCAAAGCCCGTTCAAACTCGCGGCGCGCGAGTAGCTGCAAGGTCAGCATCTATAGCCGACCTGCTCATTAGCCAATAGCTCAATACCCCACTTATTGCGTAAGCACGCTGTCTTCGTCCACTAAACTAGACCTCAAGTAATAAGATATACATGTCATGATCTCTCGATCGAAGGCGCGAGAAATTTCTGGCGCTCCACCTGCACGATTTCGAATTCCAAATTTGAAATCCGATGACGTGCGCGCGCGTCTTGTGCGGGTCACCAACAATCCAGAATCCAGTCCCGTACATTCATATGTTTACGTGCTGACAAACTCAATTCGAAAATGCATTTTTCTGTCCAAATTAAGTTCACTGGCGGCTGCGGGCCGTTGTGACGGTAGAGGATTTGCTATACGCCCTAATTGCACGGGGCATGGCCCCATGAAACGAGGAAGCTGAGTCTGACGATCGTGCGAGCTTCATGATTTACTTATCGAGACTAGGCAGGCACTCAACGGAGTGGTTCATCTCGTGCGTCTGTTCCACGAGCAGTTCGTTGCGTAATTAATCATCCATGGCCCGCCCGGCAACAGCCGGCGCCCGCCTTGCCGGCCAGCTGAACGGGACCTTGTCCACTGTCGAGTGGACCCAACTAAGACCTTGTTTAGTTCGCAAAAATTTTCAAGATTTCACGTCACATCGAATCTTTGGTCGCATGCATGTAGCATTAAATATAGACGAAAATAAAAACTAACTGCACAGTTTACCTGTAACTTGTGAGGTGAATCTTTTGAGCCTAGTTACTCCATGATTGGACAATGTTTATCAAATAAAAACGAAATACTACAGTACCCAAAAACAAAAAAATTTTGCGAACTAAACAAGGCCTAATTCATATCATTCTCTCGCCGTCATCATACACAAAGGTCTTGTTTAGTTCACCTAAAAACCAATTTTTTTTTAAGATTTTCTGTTACATAGAATCTTACGGCACGTGCATGCAACATCAAATATAAATGAAAATAAAAATTAATTGCACAGTTTGTTTGTAAATCGTGAGACGAATCTTTTAAGTCTAGTTACTCCATAAATAAACAATGTTTGTCAAATAAAAACGAAAGTGCTTCAGTGTCAAAATTCAAAATCTTTTCAAACAAGGCCAAAATCCGTCGATATTAATCATAGCGGCCGTAACAGTCGCCCTACGAGACGGGGAAGGGAATAAAGATGGAGCGGGCTGGCTGGCTCCGTTGCGCGGGAATATCACGGCGTTTCGCGGGAGACAGCCGGAGATGGAGCAAGAGTGAGACTGAGACGGTTTCCTACTACTGCCTTTCATCCGCAACGGCCCGGCACAATTTCCTGGCTCCGATGCTACGCAAGGCCCACATGGGGGACGGGGCCGGTCGCTTTCAGATACCCGCATCGATCCAACATTTGGTTTGATTTGATTACTCCTACCCCCTCTCCACGTTTGCAAATCGCACGCGCTCTCCAAGCCGTGCACGACATCACACAAGGATCGGATTAAAATTTAACAGAACTACAGCAACAGTGCTTAGCTTAACCCTAACCACATGTCCACACGAGTTAGTTTAGCTAGCCGCCTAACCACGGATCACCACAATAAGCACCGCCGCGTCGGCTGCTTTGGCCAGTCAAACCACACGGATCAGGATCACCAATTCACGCAGCAGCCAAGACGAGGGTCTCCGGTTTCGGCTCTCCGTAACGAAAGACAAAAGGTTTCATAGGCAAGTCCGCAAGTGCGTGCGTGCGGTTACACGGGGGCAAGGGGGCGAGTCCACTGTGGGCAGGGGGCCACGGGGCCTGAAAAGGCAGGGGCGGGGCGCCACCCAACCGCTGCCGCGGGAGCGCCGCCACCGAACGCGCCCCGCCGGCCTCCCTTCCTCCCTCGCGGCCCGTCCCGCCCCGTCCGCCCCGGCGCGCCCCAGGCGTCGCGACGCTCGGGCCGAGAATCCAGCCCTTCCTATCTCCTCGCGGCGCTCACTCCTCAAATAGGCCGCGCGGGATCACGGTCCGCGCGAGCGGAGCCCCGGGCAGCAGCGTCGACGGAGGTTCGTCGGTCGGGTTGACTTGGGGGCGCGGATGGGCGGGACCAGCGCGAGAGGCCGGCGGAGGTGGGCGCGGCGGTCCTGCCGGACGGGAGGAGGAGCCGGTGGGGTTGTCAGGCGGACGGTCGCGGCGCCGGCGACCACTGCTCCGCGGGTAACCGAAGGTAACGGCCGGCTCTCCCCGAAACGAATCTCTGCGGCTTTTGCCTGTGTCGGTGATTCGTTTCAAACGGCTGGGGAATCGCGCGCGATTGTTTCCGGTTGATTTGGGTTGCTCCTGCTTGCTTCCGGCTTCCTCTTCGCCGCGTAGTGGGTATTGCTTGCTTCTTTGCTTAATTTGCTTGCAGTGGTATGGCGTGTCCTATGTGCGGAAGCGAGGAGGTTACCTAATTTGCTTGCATCGTTGGGTTACTTGTTTGTTTGTCTGTTGCCCCTTGTCGAGAAAACGTTAATTAGGGAACATCATGCTAGAGTCAGTGCGACGAAGCTTCTTGCCATTTATTTTCCACACACATGTTTTATTGTCTATATCCGAGAAATACTAACAGGGCAAAACATCCCGGGAGAAAAAATAAATAAAATCGGATAACACAGTTTGACTGAATAATTGGTCGTACCATGTGATTCATGAATTAATTTATTTCCTTTAGGGACAAGAACTGCAACGGTGTATTTTTGGGTCTGTTTTTAATTATATTATTATTATGGCGGCCAGTGCATCATGTCTGAATGGTAATCGTGCAATTTTTTTAAGGTAAAAGTCTTAATGATTTGTAGTTGACCCGTTCTTGCTCTACTTCTGGCTCGTACTCAGGGTTTGCTCATGTGGACAAGCAACGACGTGTTCATGGAGTATTATCTGATTTCAGATGCAACAGTGGATCAACAGATCATGTAAGCTGTTCAAATCCTCACTATTGATTTATCTATATTTCTATTAGTCCTTGAATTTGTAATTGTTTTCCTGCATATTCTTCTACAACTCAAAGCTTTACTGCACTAAATGTTTGTTTTTTTTTGGTTTCACAGTTCTTACAAAATTATCCTTTTGATACAGCTTTCTTTGGATATCAAGGATTTCAAGCATAAGAGCTCCCACAGATCGTCTGTTAGATGTCTTCCTAGTGCACAGAGAAATGAAACAGAAATCAGTCACATGCAACCTGTCGCAAGGGGAGCTCAAGTAGATAAGACCTTCAATGATAAAGGATTGTGTCATGCTAGCAGAACTGTCTCAGGAATGCCCATTCGACCTCAATATTATCTCAGCAGTCCCAACAACAATTTCAAGAATCCTCCGACTGTAAAGAGTTGTAGTGAGATGAGTGATTTCAGTTATCAACTGGTAAGATGTGCTAAACGGTCAGCTTCACCAAAGATGGGTTTAACCAGCACAAACTGCTCCCTTTCTGAGAAAATGTCTCTGCTACGTCAACCACGGCATGGTGATAATCATCAGAACCAAAACCGTATCAGTGCTTTGAATCGAAGACACAAAATCGTGAATCCTAGGGGAGCAACTGACCTGCTAAATAAAGATAAGGTTCATGAACAACTTAATTCCTCATTGGAAAGACATTCACAGGCTCTGTTAAATAATGCATTGATTCGAGAAAAGCAACTGTGCTGTTCAGATATGGTCAATCAAAAAGCACCCGAACAGCTGTGGAGCTCCACTTACAGTGAATCTGAGAAGATATTATGCTTTTCCTCCAGTGACAGCAATGATGATCTGCAAGTATCGTCTTCAAGTGACACTAGTGATAGCTCCAACTTATCATCTCTGGGTGTAATAGCTAGTGATCAATGGAATATGACCTTCAAGAAGGTATGTACTAGAATCTATGATTACTAATTCACTCATGATAATGCAATTTGAAGATGCTTGTATGGTTTCGTGATTTTGTAGAATCAGAAAGATTGTTTAGATTTTTATTAGCTTGGTATCTAGCCTATTCTTCTTTCAAACTGAATCAAATTTAATTATTGCTATAGTACAACAGATTGGGATGTTTATTTAGTTTGCTTCCCTTCAACTTGCATGGTAGGAAGGTTGAGCTCATGCTATCTTTGACAGGGATACTACCCTCATGCTGCATGCCTAGACTCTACATCTGTCATCTACGCTAAAGAGATAGGTCAGGATAGCCCAATATCTGTTCTTCAACCTCTATCTGAAGATTGCTCTGATACTGAAAACATCAGGCGAGAGCCTGCAGATCCATACGGTAAGTGATTACGCCTTGGTACATTTCTCTATGGCTATTCTGGCCTTCTTATATTTTCTATTTTATTTTTTTTTAATTCTATGGTCTTCTTCGTTTAGATCTCCAACTGAGACTTGAACTTGGCACATTTGCACCAACAGAGACTGCTGCAGAGGTAAGTAGCATTGGCAGAACTAGTGACTGTTTATCCTCTGAAGTGGAGCTGAGTGATGAGAAACCCATACAGCTGGTTGAAGATATTCTTGAAGGATTTGAAGATGATGAGGAAAGGGAATTCTCTTACTTGCTGGATATGCTGATTGCTTCTGGAATTCATGGAACTTCCGAGGATCAAATGTACAAGGTGTGTCAGTCTCTCGACTACCCTGCTGGTGATGATGTATTTGAGAAGCTGGAAAAGAAGTACATCAAGGTTGTACAATGGTCAAGATCAGATAGGAAGCTTTTATTCGATATGGTCAACACAATACTATCACAAATCCTTGCTCCATGCTTGAACATGCAACCTTGGGTCAATACCACTAGGAACTTGGCTCCACTTTGGGGATCAGAGGGTCTATTGGAGAAACTCTTGAAGGTGCTAGTTCAGAGACGGGAACAACTTGCACCCAGTGACACTAAGCCAGAGAAGAAAGGATTTGATATGAAGTGGCCAGATATAGCAGACTGTATCGACAGGGCAGGAAGGGACATTGAGAGAATGATAAAAGATGATCTATTGGAAGAGCTGGTCCTTGAGCTACTGTTCAGTTAGGTTTCCACGGCCGGAGTAGGTTTTATTATAGCAGTACAGATACCTTGTTTTTTCTATATCTAGTTTTTTTAGTCAGTTGTAATTGTTCCTTTGGTCCCTACCTTCAATCAGTGTTATTTTTTTTCTCTCTTTGTTATTAAAGCAGTGGTTGACAGGTTTTTTTTGGTCTAGTCCTTGTGCTTCTGGTGGTATTAGAGACGTGAGTTCTATTGGATTAGGAGATCTCTGTAGGAAAATTCTTTTTACCTCGAAAATCAAGTACTCTTGGAAGTGAGGTTTGTAAGAACAGAAGTCTTTTCTGTCAAGTTTTGTCGGCTGTGAGAGTTTCAAGTCTGTAAACGAGGGCAAATTATAGTCCACAGACATTTGTATTGTATTGTTCTTGAAAGGAAGAATAAGCGGCATGTCCTTTTTGGTCTGTTTCTGAGGTCGTTGTTCTCTGGATTTTGATAGTATAGTAGTTGTTCAAGGGATCACAACAGGAGGCGTGAGAAATCACAGCAGGAACAAGAGAATTAATCTCGATAACCAGAGGAGGGAATATCTTGCTTTCCCTCGTTTTGAATTGTGTATTAATAAAAGCAATGGAATAGTTCACCACGTTGGCTTCTTCGTTGGACTGATAAATCATGGTAGAAAGTATTTTTGGTAGATTTGTTGTAAACGATGCCACAGGAGAGACTTGCACACACTATCCCTCCCGTATTACTCCTTGAATTGAGGGACTATTTCACATTCAGTCACCGCTCACGCCTTGGCATTTTAGAAGTTTTAGCTATCCAAATTTAAATTGAAGGAAAACCGAATTTGAATGTAAGCCACTTATTGTTATTATTATGGTAAAGAATAAGTTAAAAGTAGAGTAAGATAGCTAGGCCTTGTTTACTTCCAATCTCAAAACCTAAAATTTTTCAAGATTTTCTGTCACATCGAATCTTTAGATACATGCATGAAGTATTAAATATAGACGAAAATAAAAACTAATTGCACAATTTGATCGAAATTTACGAGACGAATCTTTTGAGCCTAGTTAGTCTATATTTGAACAATAACTACCATAAATAAACAAAAGTGCTATAGTGTCGCGAAATTTTTCCCAACAAAAATTAAACACGGCCCTACTAGTTGTATCGTATCAGCGCTTCTCCTACGGCTCTATTTTATATACTAACAATAGAGAAGTTGTATCAAACAAGATACATGGCTTCTAATTAGTTGAGACAGGGTCACCCTCCCGGCGGAACATCCCAACAGTAAAGCATCACCATACAATTATTCCGCCACCGAACGGAAAAAAAATGCAGAATGGTAACATGCTGAGGATTTGGATTTTAGATAGAAAAAAGTTCGCTGAGGTTCTGGACTGCGAAAGCTTCTTCTATGGAGTAGTTTGGTTCGGTGGAGTCACGTCCCGTTCCCTGAATGGAGGGGAATGGTTGCTTCAGCTACCCGCAGGACCTTGGTACCGATTCGCCACGTCATGGCATCTCGCGCAACTACCACTACATATGCCCTCGGAAGCACAAGCATATTACAAAGTTACCACGATGACGTCACCCGAGAACTATGCATGCCTACCTTTGTACGGCTATGGCAGCCGCTCATGCCCCAATCGCATGCGCCGGAGGTCGGATGATGCCCGCCGTGTAGTTGCAGGCCGGTTTGATCGGCTGGCCAAGTTGCAGACTTGTTTAGTTTCGAAAATTTTTGGAAAATCAATACTGTAGTATTTTCGTTTGTATTTGACAAATATTGTCTAATTATAAAGTAACTAGACTCAAAAGATTAATCTCATTAATTTCGACCAAACTGTGTAATTAATTTTTATTTTCATCTATATTTAATACTCCATGCATACGTCTAAAGATTCGATATGACGAGGAATGTAAAAAATTTTGCAAAATTTTCTAGAAAAGGCCTAAAGCTACGAAAATGGAGCTAGTGAGTAACAAGGATTGTTTTTGAAGTTTAAAATAGGCTGATAGAGCCGGCCAATCGTCACAACAATTTTTTTTTCAATAAGCACGGTCGGTAGTACGTCTATGTTTCGAAGTCGTAGATCAGTGAAATATCATATTTTTTGATAGACAAAGTTTAAACTATGATTCACTTGTAAATTTATTCAATTTGACTTGATGAAATGCTAATAATTTTAGTATTATTATTATTACGATACATTTTTTATATTTACATCTTGTTTTTCTCTATACTAGAAATACTAACAGTATTTTGGACGTACGTGGGCTCAAAGTATTAAATATCAATGCTCCCATTGACTTTCGTCTAGAACATCGTGGCATGCCTGCAAATTCCAGCCAGAACCGGTGGCAGGTGGCACGCTAGATTTCTTTATTTATGACGACTGCTCAAGTGTCGTTCCCAGCTACCCTCCCGTGCTCTCCTCTCGCCGTCCCTCCTCCATATTTATCGCAACAACCTCGCCCTCCATACACCCCAAGCCACACAGCCCCGTAGCCCGCAGCATCTTCTGTTACGTTGCGTCCGGTTCCCTCGCGCCGTGCAAACAAAGAAAAAAAATGGCCGTGCCGGAGGTGGTGGTCGAGGGCGTCGTCTTCCCGCCGGTGGCCCGCCCGCCGGGCTCCGCCGGCTCGCACTTCCTCGGCGGCGCAGGTGCGTTGCGTCGCTTCAGGGCAGGCTCCATTCCGTGCCAGTCTGTCGTCTCTCAGTTCTGGTGGTGCGCGGAGTATGGCATGGCAGCTACCGGTTGTTGACAGCGCATGCGTGCGTGCAGGCGTGCGAGGCATCGAGATCGGAGGCAACTTCATCAAGTTCACGGCCATCGGCGTGTACCTGGAGGACGCGGCCGTGTCCGCGCTGGCGAAGAAGTGGGCCGGCAAGACGGCCGACGAGCTCGCGTCCGACGCCGCCTTCTTCCGCGACGTCGTCACGGGTGAGTGGCTACTGTACTGAGAGCCAGAAAGGTGCCTTGTTGTTTTTATTTGAAGAAAAAAAAAAGGTGCCGACGGTCAACACTGCAGCACCGTGCCGCTCGTGCGTCGCCGCCGACCGCCGCCCGCCGCAAGCGACCGCCCGGCCCGACAGACCGACCGATGTGATTGATTGATTGATGGCATGGTCTTGCCGCTTTTGTGGTGTGTTTTTTCCTTAAAAAAAAAATCAGGTGACTTCGAGAAGTTCACGAGGGTGACCATGCTCCTTCCGCTCACGGGCGAGCAGTACGCGGGGAAAGTGACGGAGAATTGCGTGGCGTTCTGGAAGGCCGTCGGCCTGTACACGGACGCCGAGGGCGTCGCCGTGGAGAAGTTCAAGGAGGCGTTCAAGCCCGAGACGTTCCCGCCGGGCGCCTCCATCCTTTTCACGCACTCGTCCACCGGAGTCCTCACCGTGAGTACTATACCCTACCTGCCTGTTGTTGTCGTTTTTTTTTCTTTCGTCATTTCCGTGCGAAATAAATCGGATGGTGACACGTACCAGCGCTGATGTTCTGCCCCCGATCCGTTCCGTTCCGTTCCAGGTCGCCTTCTCCAAGGACTCGTCGGTGCCGGCGTCCGGCGGCGTGGCGATCGAGAACAAGCACCTCTGCGAGGCCGTGCTGGAGTCCATCATCGGGGAGCACGGCGTGTCGCCGGCCGCGAAGCTGAGCCTCGCGGCGAGGGTGTCGGAGCTCCTCACCAAGGGAACCGCCGGGGCCGCCGACGCGCCGCAGGCGGAGCCCGTCTCGGTCACCGCCTGAGCGAGCGAGCCGCGAGGAGAAAGAGAACCAGCCAGTCGAGCAATCAGATCGTTAGTTGGGCGGCATGCCATCTCGCATCTGCCGGCCTTGCGTGCTCCGAAGACATGCCGCGCCGGTGCATGCGCATCTGTCGCGTCGCGTCTTTGTCTGTCTGTGCGTCGTGTTTGTTTGTAGCTTTCTGGATGTGCCGTTCGCTGGGTAACATTTGAATAAAAAACGCGGATATATACTTCGTACTATTTGCACCCCTAATTCCACAGCATGTGTGACCAAACCAGAGACTTTTCCCCCCAAACAAATAAAAACAAACAGAGTTCCTGCTGTCACTGGGAGTGAGGCATCCTGGATTAATCTTCTCTGCTTACCTCTTGACAGCGACAATCTTCTCTGCTTACCTCTTGACAGCGACAGAGAACGAGAAAATAAAACTGCCCTCCGCTTCAGTCAAATCCTTAGCAGCTATGGTTTTTTTTTCCTAACTTATGAGGCTCTTTATGGCCTAAAAGTTAAATCCACGTGCTCAGCCGATTCGCTACAAGGGGATAAAAACATAAACTTATAGGATGTTATAAAATATAAACTTAGGATATTATTTTATAACGTGAGAACATAAATTTTTGGGGTTTATCCATCCAATACTACTTTGACATTACTTTTCAACAAATGAATAATATTTTTCTCTCATAATAAATCAGCGCAAGCAGAAGCATAAGCCAATTTTAGCGAAGTGATTTGCTGAAATTATATATTTATTTAGTTTTAAATTTTGTAAAACACATAAATAAGGAAAGTTTAGATCTAATTGATGCATGCATGATCTGTTGAATGCGGCAAAATTTTTTTATTTGTACAACTTTAGATATGACAAAATTTAATTAACATAGAGTACCTAGTTTTTATACACTTATATGCCACACGTGTATAGGTGCTCAATTAACGTACATACGTGTCCAACCCATATAAAATTTTATGCTTTATACAATATCAATTTGTATTCTGAGATATGCTTTATCAACTATTTTAGTAGGACCACACTTATGCATGCGTAGAGATTTGGTTTAAAGAAACTCAAATGATAACATAATTACTAAAAAAATATTTTAATCGTTTATTAATACATCAAACATAAATAAAACTACACATAAATATTTTAAGAATATATATAGTATTTATGTATTTTTAGAAATAAATAAAGATTTATAAAATAAAAATAAAGATAGAATACAATCAGAAAAAAGTAAGAGCAACTCTAACAACTTAGTTATTCTTGTTGTGAAGATTATTTTAGAATTTGTATAGCAAAAGGTAGGCTTCAACAAGTGTGTTATCTGATTTTATAAAATAGAAAGTTGGTTATTCCTTACTTTTCGACGGCTATATATAGCTAACTATGGACACTTGTTACTTGACTTTGTAAAATAGCAAGGGTGTTGTGAACATCTTTTTTTTTGAGAATTTTTCTATATAAAATAATTAAGCAATAGAATTTAGCTACTAATTTTAGTTAAGATATTGAAGTTGCTCTAAGGAGAGTAGGAGACACGGAAAGGGTAAAAAAAAAGGAAGGTTGTGAATGCAAAAGGGTCCATCGATCGTTTTGACAATGTTTACTTTTTATTTTTCTAGATTAATTAAATGGTTAATTCAGAAGTTCTAAAAGAAATCAATGGTTCGGATCACAAGTAAAAGGTGTATCGTACTACTGTCCTATAAGTTTTCTAGAATCGTGAAGGATGAACGTTCACGGAACGACGTTCCCACAACACGAAAACGTGGCCGTGTTGCAGTTTGTCCGTGCTGCTGCGGCGTCGTGTTTCTGCCTTTCTGGTCACATGCATGCCTTTCGACGTTGGTCGTCTGGGTAACATTTGAATAAAAAGAACTCATATGTTGCACCTCTAATAATTCCCCAGCATGCGTGGATAAGTTGACTCAACCAGAGACTTTAGAGATTGCTTTACTATAACGGCGAGACTAGTCACGGTTCCTGATCTCAGCAGGAGCGAGACATCCTGGATTCTTGCGTTTTTCCCTTATATATAAATAATGCTAGGGATAATCTTCTCTGCTTACCTCTGCCGGCGACGAGAACGAGCAGAACAGAAACAGACTACCCCTGGCGTTTCCCTTCCGGCTCTGGTGTTGCGTCGTCCCCATCTTCCCGCAGCCGGCCTCCTTTTCCTTCATCGTGGCCTCGTGGGTCGTGGGGGCTGTCGCTAGCCGCGGACTTCTATAACTCGAAACTTCTTCGAGCAACTCCAACAGTGTTTCTTGTTTTATATAGGAAAATGTTAATTACTTCCCATCAAATTTGGTATATGTCCAAATTAGATCCTAAATTTATATTTGATTCAATTTACTCCCTCCAAATATTTCAATTAATCTAGTTTACCTCTTAATTTACGTTTGGTTTCGTCTCCTTTCCACTGGACTGTAGTTTTCGTCTCCTTTCCACTGGATCCTCCATCCTCCCTAGCTGCGCTAGGCCTTGTTTAGTTCCTCAAAAATTTTGCAAAATTTTTTAGATTCTTCGTCACATCGAATCTTTAGATGTATGTATGAAGTATTAAATATAGATGAAAATAAAAACTAGTTACACAGTTTGATCGGAATTGATGAGACGAATCTTTTGAATCTAATGAGTCCATAATTAGACAATATTTGTCAAATACAAATGAAAGTGCTACTATTCCTATTTTACAAAAAATTTTGGAACTAAACAAAGCCTAGCCGCCAGCCCCGTCGGCCCTGCTCCTCAATTCGCACCCGCAGCCGGCGAGCCGTGAGCGTGCCAACGCTAGGGCGATGTCGGCCATAGGGAGCGGGGACGTCGGCTTCGGGGATGCTGTCATATATATTGTGTTGTTTTTATTATTTATTTTTACTGTTATTATTCATCTAACTATTACTATATTTTCGTAATCATATTTTGTTGAACGTTAAAATAACAGAATAGAAACACATTTAGTTGAACGTGAAAAAAATAAAGAAAACGTAACTGTCTAACTGGAACTGAAGAAAAAAAAAAGAGAAAGAAATCAGACGTAACTGGATAAAACTAGAACTGGAAATAAAAGAAATCAAAAAAAGACATCTAAACACGAAAAGAAATCGGAAAACTTTCTGAAGAGGACTCAACTTTCACCGTTCCTGAAGTCTTCTAGTTCGTTATGTGAGGGCCTCATGGCAAAAAAAAAAGAGAAAGAAAGAAAAGATAAGATAAAAAGACCAAAATTTAAAAATAAAATTATTTTCTTTTGTATCTTTTTTATTGAGTTAGGATTACTATTCAACTTACTTAGGATTATAGAGATCTAGCTGGATTAAGATCGGTAACTATCTAGTTATCTAAGAACTTATGTTCATTGTGTCATGTAAAACAGAACGGTTGTGGGCAGAAGAATAGATAACTTCCACATTCCGAGTTTGTTTAGGGGGTGATGGACAAAAAAACGGTTAGAAATTTTGTCTCTTTATTATTACGAACAAACGAGCAAATATGACTGTATGTTGTAACGGAAAAAACCTATCTAATGTTAATGAAAAATACAATATTAATATATTTTTTCCTTTAATTGTAAGGCACAAAAAAGTGTACTCAAACTTTAATTTTATACTATCCAAGTGTTCATAAAATCAGCAAGGAGGTAGTTGTTATCGTCTCAAGAATTGTTATCCATTGATGGTTTTATGAATGAGACCTCTATGACAGCCCTGATCTTTCAAGTTCTAATAGTAATTATTCTTAATCAAAATTATATCAATAATTTAGTGGTGAGAATATTTATTTATTATAAGAATAAGGAATGGTCAAGAGTTCAAAGATTCATAATAATTGTATTTATTTGTTTATTATGATTCTACTATATTTAAAAAGGGATTAAAGATATCATCATCTATAAAAAAAGAAAAAAAAAGGAAAAAAGCCACGGAGTCACAGACAGACATAACTAGGGAGAAATAGGAAGCAATCACGGACGGACACGGGCAACAAAAATCGATGGGAAAATGGACGGAAGATGATAAGAAAAGAGGAAGTTAAAGAGAAGGACACTGGAAAAAACAATCGCTAGTAAGAAAAAGGAGACGAAAAAACCCAGACATGGAAGAGATGACCGAGTCACTGTTGGGCTGGACAACTATAGAAATTTTGGCTCGTAGGAATCCTATATAAATCCAAATACATAACTCTAATCCAAGTAACCTCAATAGGAATCATAATTGGATTTTTTTTTCCTTATCACTAAAAACGATATATTCAAACTCCTATCAACACAGTCATATAAGTTCGGACACAAGAAACACTCTATTATCTAGTAATTTGAGGGAGTGGACCAAAAAATAGGTTGAAATTTTATCTCCTGCATTGTAACGGGAGATTTAATTTGTTCACTTCACTTTGCTGCACATGTACAACGGCCAAGACAGTTTAATTTGTTACTTTTGACATCGTGAGTGGTTGTTGCAGCAAATATAAATGAATGAGCAAAAGGACTTGTAGCCTAAGAGTTACAAGAGCCTCAGTAGCAGCTACAAAACTAGATTTGACTCCCCCATAGTCTAGGATTTAACAATATTAATTGTGCATTTAGTGATAGGTGACGTTCCTATCAACAGCTAGGTGACTATAGTGACTTCGTCAATCTCGTCTCGAGGATCTGTCGATCCTCTAAAGGTGCTCATAGAAGTAGGGTTTGCGTACATGTATTCATAGAGATTAGTGAACGTGCATGTACGCAAGCCTTGAATGTCTTCCAAAAAGATTCATCAGAAAGACGCACGCTCAAAGTGTCCTAGGGTCGACAAAGTCGTCAAGAAAGTCCCCAAATCCCATAGAGACATAGAGAATAACAAAGAGGTTGGAACTTGCAGGAACTTGAGGTTGAAGAAGATAACAAATTGCTTGATTATGACGTTAGATACATCAATTGGTCGTGATCCCTTTATATTTATAAGTGGTGGTCTTATCATGTTAGAGGTTGAGATACCTTGCAAAATGCACAAAACAATTCAGTCTCCGATTGCTAAGTAAAAACTTTCTGATAGCGTAGTTTCATCATTCGAACTCCAAATCGAGCACTCTGCACTCTATATATGTTTTTTTACCATCTCACTAATAGGAATGCAATGGTGACGCTCATTCATAAATTTGGAAAGGTTTTAAAACCCCTTAGCCAGTTTAGGAAACCGTCTAAGCTATGAATGATTTTTTTTTAAATCACCTTTTCTTCATTTGAACTCCAAATCGTCCTTTCAGCCGTCTCAACTAGAAGAATGCTATGGTGGTATACTGGTATCCATTATGCAGTTTGACATAGCACCAAAACTGGCTTAGCTGGTACCTAATTTATGCTGGAAATTCTTGGATCAACTCCTTTTGTCCAAATTTAGCTACCAACACCATGCCACCCCCCCAAATATTATGTTTTGTTACCATATATGTACCTCTATGGTGTATGCTATACTATACATCAACGAGTCTAAGTGTAATGTACCTCATTCAATTTGGTCTAGCTCTGCCCTAACCTCTCTTTTTCTTTGTTCCCATTTCGGTGACTGTTGTTTCCAACATGTATGTTTTTCATAGCCAAACGTAAAGTACTATTCATTTGGCTAAAAAGCCGTAGCTGAAGTAGTGCTGATTTGTTATGAGAGAAAAACACTGCTCTGATTGGCATATTAGTTACAGTGGCAGAGTCAACAATTTTGATTATGAAGGGTGAGGCAAACATGATGCCACCTCTAAGTGTGATAAATATATACATAGGTATATGCCTCGACAACTTTTAAAATATTTTTACATATGTAGTTTGTATTCGTAAAGAAAAATCATGATATTATGATAAAAAAATATTTATAGTGGTATTACAAAATTTCCCGCTGTGTTGTGGGGGACGCTAGCCCCTATTAACCCTCCTAGTTGTGCCACACATTGCCAAATTGTGCCTGTGAGCTATAGTTAGTTTGTCGTCAATGGTAGAAACATAAAATTTTATTATTTTGGATTCCAAACGCAGTGAAAATGGGCTGTGCACGGAACTCTTAGGAGTGTTTGCTGCGAATACTAATTTCGTCTTAGGTCAACATATATGTCTTAGAGCAACTCTAAGAGACTCTTTGTATCCTTCCTAAATGCTAGGAATAAAGATTTTGGTGAAAAGTTATCCTTCAATAATTTCTCTAAATGGTTATCTAAATTCATTTATTTTTATTTTAGATTTTTTGCTAGCCAGAAATAGAAGACGAGAATGACTTTCTAGAGTGCGCACAAGATATACAAAAACTGTTGGAGGGTGAAAAGATATAGAAAGCGAAGTTTATACAAATGACCTCCAAATGATGATTTAGAGAATGAAATTTAGAAATGCTCTTGGGGATGCTTAGGTCAACATTTTTCTTCAACATTTATATTAAAACGTTACAATATTGTCTACAAGATTGTAGAACCACACTTTTTTTAAAAATGCTGAAGTAATCTTTGTAAAACTCGAGCCAGGCTTTTTTCTAAAATGCTTAATGCATACAGTACAAGAAAAGACAGTCTTTTACAGTGGATAGGAGCTGAAGGTAAATATTATTAGGGCAAAAAAAAAGACCCTTACCTTGTGCCTGCGGGCTTTAGGCCTTGTAAGGCTGGCTGAATCGGACTGTTCAATATTGGGCCTATCCGATTGAGCTGGCTGGCTTAAACTCTGCCACAAGTTGACACTAACAGACATGGGCCTGGGCTTTATAAGTTCTCGTAGTTTTTCAAAAAAAAAATTGTTGGTCTGAACAATTTAATTTTTTTTTTGAGAAATACACTCTGTTAAAGTTCTTGTTGGCAGGAGGAGTATATTTCTGCTAGTCTTTTTCTATTCCTGTAATTATTTATGCAAAAAAGAAACAAATCATAAAAGATTACTCCACTTGTTACCACACGATCCGAACGGCGTGCATAAAATTCAGCACTTTGTGCAGAGAGCGTTCCAACTCGGCAACTCCCAAGCCTGTACATAGGCAGTATCTATTGCATTTGCCCTAGGTGCCTGAATTTTCACATTATCCAATAATTTTAGACAAACAACTTTTACAATTAAAGACTAAATTAAATTATTTTTTTCCTATTGTTAAATAATGACAATTGCACGTTAACTGAATATCACAAAGAAAAAAAAATTCAAGCATCTGAAATATAAGAGAAGTGTGAATCTTTTTGGCCTTAAATTTCCTTAGAGAGCCTACTGTAAGGTTCGATGGTAGTATTGTAGTAACCACTAACCAGCAAGCAGGCCAGGCCCAACGGCAGTCAGAAGTAAAGGCATACATTGCACTGTTTGGTGCTGGACGACAAACTACGCGCTGGACCTCAGCAACAGAATGGAGGACCTCCACACACACACACACACACACAACAATGATCTCTGTCTCTCTGTCTACCTGTAACGCCCGACGAACTCACGAGCAACAGAACGGATTGGATCGGTCGGTCCAGATCGTTTCTACCCGTAACGTCTACCTTCGCCTGGCCTGGTCTGCACCATTTGTTGGCAGGCCGCCGTTGGACCTGGGACTTGATAAGAGCCGAGCCCACAAGAAACGTCCGTTGGCGCAGCGTGTACGTACGACGATCTCAAAACCAGGCACAGTGTGCAGCAGAGTGGCCACCAACCAGTGCCGGCGCCCGACGCGGCGCGGCCCCTCGTTCGGGAGCCTGCCAAACAGGCTGTCAGACTGCATCACACGACGACGACGACGCTCGTCACGTGCACGCTGCTCGGCTCGCCCATCCCTCGCAACTTGCCGCTGCTGCACGCTGACACACGCAACGGCACCCTGGTCTGACTGACGGACGGCACGTTGCCCCGTGCGGATTTGTTGCTCGATATCCGCCTCCCCGTCCCGCGGTCCTCGGAGGCGGCGGACGCCGGGTCCGGGCGGCAACGGTTCAGCCTGCCTGCCCCGCGTGCCGGTGCCGGTGCCGGTGCCGCTTATTGACCGCGCGGGAGGATTACGACGTGCTTTTGGATCGGCACAACACGATCGGTCATGGCTGAAAGGAGCTGGAGACAGTGCCCGGCTCGCCGCGGAGTCCGCGACGCCGACGACGCGCCAACTGTTTCTGCATGGAGGCATCGAAAGAAGACGGAGGAGGAGCCGGCCGGGTTCTGCTTGGTGCTTGCTGGTACGCTTTCGGCCAGACGCCGGTGGATTGCAGCTTCGCAACGGACGTGACGGCGCCAGGGGAATCGGGCGGGGCTGCGGACCTGCGGTCTCCGCTCTCCGGCGCACGGCTTCGCGTCGTTTCTACTCCACGCGTGCATGGTATCCGTGCCCTGAATCGTGCATGACGACTGATCGGTTGCTATGCGCGGCACGTCACAGAGGTATGTGGGTCTTTTTTTTCTTGCTATCCGTCTCGCATTGCATGATGCTCATGGAGGTATCCTGAAAAATGAACGTTCTCTGAACTATCCCTATTCGTTTTTGAAGATTCCCTGGATTACTCTGGACTTTTCACAATTTGATTTCTTCTTTTTCCGGACGGAATCGTTTCATAGTTTTATTTACGTACCGATCCTCCTGAAAGAGCTAAGAAGATCAATGAATTGATGCCCGATGCGAATAGTTAATCATAGCCGTGCTGGGCTGCTGGCAGTTCAGTACTCAAACCTGATGGGAATTACTCATCGTATCAATAATTCAGTACCGCGTGTTACATCAACGTTAACTACAATATTAATTTCCTGAAAGGCCTTTCTGTGGTGCAAATACAGACGTCTGAACCAAACAGCAACGTGGGCGGAAAAATCTGAAACACGTCACGACTTTCACGGTGGCCTGGCACTGGCAGCAAATGATACAGTTAAACATTCGTGTCGTTTCCTCTAAGCTAACTTATTATCGTGACACCTCTACTACTTCAGGGTGAAAAGATATTGGAGATCCTTGCTGTTGTGCTGCCCAACTCTGGCTTTCCTGTGCACAAAAGACCAAAAGAAACATGAAGTTTTGCCCAAAAACTATCAGTTTGTTGCAGACCATCTCTGAACTATTTTGTTTGATACTACAATGACATCTGTGAATTTCGTCAGGGAGAAAAAAACGCAACGGCACTTTGGAGAAGATCCCTTTTCATCTTCACTTTTTTGGATGGATTTGAGAAGAGTTTACTCTTTACTGCCATGTAAAGCAAAGTGGTGCTGCTCTCTTATATGTATATATATAAGGTAGTGTATCTCCTTACCCCGTAGTCCATTCCACTCCACCACCATTTCAGCAACACAGCCAAAGCAGCAGCTCAGCTCAGCTGTGTTTCCAGCGCTCACTAGCTAGCCAGCTGCTGCGCCACGCCATGGCTCCTCTGCTGTTCAGGGACATGAAGGGGCTCTCGTGCTCGTCTCAGGCGTCCACGGCGATATGCCCGAGCCTGGAGCGGCAGCCGATGGTCCGGTCACACAAGGCCATTGCTAGTCCCAGTCCCAGTCCCAGCCCCCTGGCTCATGCTCCTGCCGAGCCCAGGACGCACCGGCACGATGGCAAGAAAGGGCAGCAGCAGCAGCACAAGGCTGTGGTCGTCCCCAACATCACCGGTGGCCTCGTCAGCCCGGCCGGCTCGTCCAGGTACTTGCTGAGCAGCGGCCGCTTCGCCGCCACCGTCACCGAGGAGATCCAGGAGGTGGTGGAGTCTGCCCCGGCCCCGGCCCCGGCCGTCGATGCCAAGCGGGAGGAGGCAAGTGAAGCTGCTGAGGCGAAGAGCGGCGCGCAGGCGCAGGAGCAGGTGAGGAAACAATCTTCTACTTAACTGTGGACCATTACTGAACACTGACTAGCTAGCATGCGGTACTTGTGTGTTTTATTCTTCTTTTAAACATTTGGCCCTACTCTTCTTGATTAGAAAATGATAGAAAAATCAGAAGTGAGATTATGTGATCAGTAGCACAATCATATCAGTGTGGGGGCTTTGGGGGTTATACAATGTTTTCTCATTTGATATCTTGAACTTCCAGGTGTTATCCAAATACCATGATTGCAGGCAGATAGGCTTTTTGTGAAAAGTTGGATAAAGATTCTGTATTGCAAAGAGATATGCATATAAAAAAAATGCTCAATGACTGCAGTCTGCAGCTTTATGGCTTACTGGATTAGTATAAACAAAGGCACATCTTAGGTTTCAAGCATGCGCATTTGTCTCGTTTAGTTCAATATCTGTGAAGCAAACATGTTTTTCTTGCTAGATTCGCTTAAGAAAACATGCATGTTTCTATAAACTGAGCTCCAGCATTGGCATCTTATCAGGTGGTTGTGCTCAAGGTATCCCTGCACTGCAAAGCATGCGCCGGGAAAGTGAAGAAGCACCTCTCCAAGATGGAAGGTGAGCCTGACAGCCACTCTATTTCTTCAGGATCTGAAACTTTTGTTCAGAGTTAACAACAAGGGCACAGCTAAACCCCTTTTCTGGTTCTGATAAGGCGTGACGTCGTTCAACATCGACTTCGCGGCGAAGAAGGTGACGGTGGTCGGCGACGTGACGCCGCTGGGCGTGCTCAACAGCGTGTCCAAGGTGAAGAACGCCCAGCTCTGGGCGGCGCCGCCGGCGATAGCCGCCTGAAGGGAAGACGAGGAGGGAAGTGAGGCCCGAAAACCAAAGCCTAGGATCCGTTCTGGTTGGCTATGGCTGCGCAGCTGGAGCTGGAGAGGTGCACGTACGCACCACGGCACCCGTGACGCGTGTGGGGCACTGGCGGCCACGGCCGGCCAGAGCACGCTGGGCCAGCGCGAGACTGTGAGCCTGCGCTGGGTGTGTCTCCTCGACCAGAATGCGTCCACCGTGTGTCCGTGTCATGGCACTTGAATGCGGCTTTGGTTTTTTCCTGTGGTCGGCTTGTGACCCTCTCCTCTACTTGTTTGCTGTGGTTGGCGCCATGCGAGGTGAATGCGATCTTGCTTGGTGCTTCCGTGCTTCCGTCTGTTTCTGTTATGAATGGATGACTCTGCTTTTTTGCTCAGTGCTGTAAGCCTGTAATTAATATAAGAATTGGAAGAGTGGTGTGCCTGCAAACTGATTTGACGAGTGGACCTTCAAGCAACACATCCAGAAATTTTAACTCACACATCATGTTGGGCGAGTGTGAAACGGATAATTTCTCTTGTCCCGACTCTGAATTTCAACAACACTGAAAAGAGTTTTGATATCTGTGCAGATATGGATTATCTGAATTTCAAGAACACCGAAAAGAGTTTTGATATCACCACACTGCTCCCACGCCCACTCTCCCTCACTCCAGTGCCACCAAATCACCACCGCCGCCATTGCCAAAGAATCCACCTGCCACCGTCGACCCCTCAATTTGAGCCCTTCCCCCTCTTCGGTTGGCAATGCTACGGCACACCGCACCCACCGTGCTGCATCTTGGCTCAAATCGGTGTCGCGAGGAGGCCAGCAGTGTGAGGGTGAACAGAATTAGAAAGAATGGAACGGCAAATATGAGCAAGAAAATTGGAATTCATCGTGGGAGGTGGGCTTCGCTGGTTTGCCATCCTACAATACAATAGGATTTCGTTCATTTGTCATTATAAAACATGTACAACGAATGTCATTTCATTAGTTTAGAGCCCAGAAAAAAACTGGAAAATGATATTATCTTCCAGATTTGCCTTGCCATTTCCTTCTTTTCCCGTGAGAACATGGACGCACGGAACGAGTAAAGAAACTGATTGAGCGGGTGCTCCTCTGCTTCTTCTCCACTCCGGAGCCAAGCGCCATGGCGGCGGCCACGGCGACACTAGTGTGGTCCTCGGCAGCAGCACTGCTCGTGTTCGCCACCTCCACAGCCCAAGGTCAACGCCTCTGCGCGTGGATGCAGGGTAGGCAGCAGGGTGGCGCCGCATGCTGGTAATGAACGCGTCCACGCAGCATCTCCTCTTCATCCGCGGCCATGCACGCAATCTGTTTTTCCAGAAGTTGGATCATGCATGTAGACAATACCGCCTGTTCCGTGCATTGTTATTTTCTAGGCATTTAGCTACGGTGGCCCGTTACAATGCACTGTTTTTAAAACTAGTCCGCTGACAAGACATCAATGAAACGAATAATGAAACAACCTCCACGATGCATAAGTTTCACCTTGACGTTTCCTAGGCTGAGCAAAGCATTTAATTACTGCAAAATAATTGGATCACATGCAAGATGGTGAAACGATTTAGCCCTCAGTGGGGATTTCATCCCGTTTCACCGCATGGGAAACAACGCCCGCGGAGTTTCATCATAGTGAAACTACTTCCTTCTCTCTCCTCTTCGTTTCATGCAAAAAATACAATTTTGCTGACATGACGCTCTAATAAATATGCATGACATCTTGGTGAAATCCCCACTGAGACCGGCCTTATATCATAGGTGTTGCATAGGATATTTGAATAATAATAGAAAAATAAATTATAGAATCTGTTTTGAAACCACAAGACGAATTTACTAAGCCTAATTAATTTATCATTAGCATGTGTTACTATAGCAATTCGTGTCTAATCATAGATTAACTAAGCTTAAAAAATTTATCTTGCAAAATCCAAGTTTTTTTTATTTTATTTTCATTTAATACTCAAAGTATGTATCCAACCATTTGATGAAATATAAGATAAAATGTTTTTTGATGGGACCTAAACATGGCCTGCGCCACTACCTGAGAACCCGTCAAGTCAAGGAGTTCAAATGCCACTGACATTAGGCCAGTTTCAATGCAAAGTTTCATGACACAGTTACTAAGAGTATAAACTAGGTAACCGAGCCACATGAATTTTATAAGGATAAAACTCCTCTTTTATATGATGAAACTCCTTCATTTAATAACCCTGCCAAGTCAGCAATTTTGCTTATGTGACATCCTATTTAATGTACATGACACTCTCTCATAAAACTTAAGCTCAAGGACGAGCCTTTTGGCAAAGCTTATCAGCGCCAGGCCCGTGGCTAAGGCCAGCACACGAATCGGCGTGCATGTGCATGGGCAGTTGGTTGTTTACCCATTAGATTGGTTTTAGTTTTTTTGAGAGCACTCACAATGCAGACTCTATCATAGAATCTAAAGTTATTTATTACCTCGAACAATGTAGACTTAGAGTCTAAATAAGACTTGAAGTCTTATTTTTTCTACCTCTTTCTTCAATAAATATGCTGCCACATCAGCAAAATACTATAAATAATATGTAATTAATTGTCTTGGACTCTATGATAGAGTCTTGCATTGTGAGTGCCCTAAGAGGCTGCTTGAGATTACGTGAGTCGTTAGCTGATTACACCTCGGTCAGTTAAGGAATAAGGCAGGCAAGGATTCAATCTAGTTTGCACCTCTTTGATTGGCTTTTGCCTTTTTTAAGCCACAACAGGTTGAGAAGCCCAACCAAAGAGGGCTCACCTGACCTAGTCACCTCCTCCACTACCTCGCTTCAACCGAAGGTAGGCAACCGGCAACCCAGCGGCCAGAGACTACCCACTATTTTTTTTGGGTTCAATTGCATAAGGGCGGTCACAATACAAACTCTATCATGGAGTCTAAAGTTATTTATTACCTCGAACACTGTGGACTTGGAGTCTACATAAGACTTGGAGTCTTATTTTTTTCTACCTCTTTCTTTAATAAATATGGTGCCACATCAGCAAAATACCATAAATAATATGTAATTAATTGTCTTGGACTCCATAATAGAGTCTTGCATTGGGAATGCCCTAAACAGTCTTTTAAAAGTGATACAAGCAAGCAGAGTCTTTAAGGGCCATCACAATACAAACTCTACCATAGTCTAAAGTTATTTATTAACTCGAACAATGTGAACTTAGAGTCTAAATAAGACTTTGGAGTCTTATTTTTTCTACCTCTTTCTTTAATAAATATGCTGTCACATCAGTAAAATACCATAAATAATATGTAATTAATTGTCTTGGACTCTGTGATAGAGTCTTGCATTGTGAGTGCCCTAATTAGGTCTTTCACAGGTCCAACAACCAGTCCGGTCCAGTCCTAATATCTATGCTTCAACCTCTGCGGAAAATAGAACTCTCTGTGCTCAAAGCAAACAGACAGCTGAAATTTCTTTTTCTGCTCATACCGGGTAAAAATCCAGAATAAATTATTTTTTAAAGAAAGCTTGAATACTAGCTGAAAGTGTTTCCAAAACATTAGCAGTGAAATGATTAAAATGACAGCACAGCAAGAACCTGGATCACTGTAAATGAATTTGTAAAGCAAGAGAAAAATTTAACAGCTAACAGATCCTGAGGAAGATAACTCAGGAATGCAAGGGGCATTATAAAGCTGCACAAGGATACATAAAAGGATACGGCTGAAGGCTGATACCACAGAGCCATGTATTATTTTGTTACTGCAAGGTCATATCAAATAGTAGAGTAATCACAATTGCTAAAAACTTAGAAAACCCAACATAATTTAACAAGCATGCCTGGCATATAAAGCAAAAATAATCTGTATTACCCTTCAGTGATTGTGATCGCAACTTCCTTTCATAATGTCCATGACGATGTACTTCATCATGGTATATCTCATGCTTTCCTTTAGTAGCATCACCAAGCATGGTTGTCGAATGATCTCAAGCAGAATCTGTGCTTTGGGGATCATATCTATATCGCTGAATTAGTCTTGAGTTATAGATAATGATTTATGTCGCTTCTGACTAGATCTACTTCTATCACTGAACCCTTCTCCTGGCAAGTGAGAATATTCTGTCACAGGTGATCTTTGTGACTGTATTGGCCATGTTGTACAATCATTTGATTCATGACGGTGGTTTCAGACATCCTTCTTAAACCTATAAGCCAGAATTCCTATTATCGTTGGAGTGTCTATGGTTCTCTTGCTGGTAAGGATAAATTTGATATATTTCACTTTCTGAACCTATATTCCACCCATTTCCTTCTCAGATATATACTGGTAACAGTTTCCATGAGTTTGACACCTTGAGTTATTGTATGAATCTCTCGTGTCACTGCTCCTTGATGAAAATCTTCCCAAAGAATCAGCATGATGTGGGTTGTCACAGCTATATGACCGAGAAGCCAAAGCTTCCTAATCATGAGAGGAGCTGCTTGCAAAATCATAACTTCCATTATATGCACCGCTGTGAGAGTTGCTCTTAAACACGTTCCAAGCAATATCAGCAGGAGCTTCCACAACATAACCAATACCTCCTGCCTGTTTGATTTCATCCATATGCTCATCAATTATGTCTCTTAGTACCTTCATAGAGAAAGGAAGACATCAGATTCATATCTTGATCAAGGCAAGTAACTTCCAAAAATCAAATACAGTATATAGAAGCTTTTTTACTTGTTCCATCAACAGTAAAAATGATATCAAAATGAACAGTATAGGAAATTTAGTGAAACAACTTTAAACTGGATAATCATTACAATATACAAATGAGATCAGATACTGATAAGAAATTACTCTAGCGGTCTAGCCTCCTGACATGACGAGAAAGGTTGTCCTATTTCCAATGTTTGATATAATATCAAACAAGAAGCTAAAACTAGGCAAAAAAAATCCGAAATAGTAATTAGTTTGAAAAGTGTATAATAATCAGAACAGCTGAATTTATCTAGAACTTTGACATGCACCTCTGTAGGGTTTCGATTCACTTTCTTGCCACGGTAAGATGTTCTTCTTCGTTTATAATCTCGTTCTTCAGCTAAAAGCTCCTCTCTTGTCTTGGCTCTAGCAGATTCCTTTTTTCAAAAGAAAGAAAAAAATATGCACCATATATTAAAAATGAAAAGCATATTGTATGGGGATCAGTAAATTATGTGGTAGCAAAAACATATGAAATTCAAGTCCTATTTTATTTGCAAATATATCTCCACTGAGTAAGTGTATACATTTTGGCAGTCAACTTGAGACAATCTATTATATTTTATGTGTATGAGAAAGTGTTTCTCTATTAATTAAACAGTAAAAGCAAAGAGAATAGGTATGTCAAATAAAAATAATGGTACAGAACAATTAAGATTCACAGAAACTACAGTTCCACTGCTCCATGAATGCAAATGAACTGTCATGACTAAACAGAATTTACGATAAGTACTATCCTTAATACTACTACCCACACACAAAACATATATATGTACGTATGTATGTGTGTGTGTGTCCTGCACAAATACCTAAGAAGCACAACATTCTTTGCTTTTATTAGCTAGATAGACTAGATATGCTACTGATGACAGACCTTTCTCATATGTGCAAATTTGATACAATTCACATATTATGTACCCTAATTATGCAGGTTAGATGCATATTTTGAAAAAAAGGGAGTAATAGTATCCATAATAGACTAAATGTAGAGACATCTGTGCAGTATCTAGATTCGGACAGCTCTTTTTCAAAAGATTGGTTGCATGTCCATACCTTGTTTGAAACTCGACGTGACAGAACCCCATCATACTCCAGAACAGCCCTGTAGTTTGGTCTGTTTGATCGCTCCAAAGTCCCTCGTTCCAGTGCTTGTGAATACCCAAGTAATCTATAAAAGAATTACATGCATTTATCAAGGCAAGAGTTTTACCAAACAAAGAAAATTAACCACAACTTGAACAGAAAACAAAACATCCACGAATTGTTATCATCAACAGAGATTAAGCTTTATTTGCATATGAAATGGTGTGCAACATGCTGCATATACATGATCAACAATCTGATATCCTTAGGGCATGTACAATACAAAAAGTGCTTGTACAGATGCTTAAAGAAAGAGAGAAACTGCTACTTCACCAATCTATACAAGAATCCCAGTCTACAATGGGAACATTTTGATAAATCCAGGAGATTGTTAGGCACTCATCCATCCAATACCTGCACAACATACTCTAGCTATATTTTACTTGCCTACTACAAGCACACAACTCTACAATTCACATGAGACATTCGATCAAAGCTTTGGATGCATCCATGCTCCTTCCACCGTGGCAAGGGGATCCATTAACTGCAGCTTAGAGACTTGTACATAGAAGCTGCATAGTATCTGGCCATTTGGTAAGCATGTATATCAAGGTTTTTTAAGCATCATTTGCTGACTATGATACTACGTTTTATTGAATGTAAATATGCAGTTATGCACAAAAATGAAATGTAGTGCATTCCCTTCTTCCATGGAGAAGAATAAGATGTTAAAATTGTGCTATGGATACAGCATATGAAGTTTAGTTATAAAGTGTGAATTGTATGCATATGTTTCCCTTTTTGCATTGTATTTATATATGTATCTACTCAAACTGAAGCAACAAAATATATCAGTGCAGAACACAGGAAACTAAATACATATGTCCTCTATTATGGACTGCTTGCCACCACTACACAGTAAGATGGTAGTAGTTTTGTGTCCTCTACGTGGACTGCTTTGCATCATTACACAATAAGATATTATATATCTCAACTGTGTAGACCACACAAATTGAATAAAACATCGGTCAACTACAGAGGGTATGCAAATACAAGCAGAACTAGTGATATTGCATCTCTGATCCAAAAATTGCTTTGGTGTCGAAGTTGACGTTTAATGATAACTCCCTCCTTTCGTAAACAAATTCCTCTCTCAGCGTTAGGAACTATGTATGCTCTGTCAACCTTTCTTGTATAATTACTAGCATAAGAAATTACGATGATACTAATATGCAATGCAGAAATAAGTACATCATGAAATTTTAACAAAGCATACAGCTGATAATTTGACAAGCGTTGAGCTTGCAGCGCCTTGGTCTTCTCCTCCAAGTAGAACCTCTCATACAATGCCACAATGGAAGCAGCAACCTGGGAAAGAAAAACAGGGCCTGCCACGACATCTCCAACATCACTTCCTTTCTCACCAGCTCCAACCTTGTCGTCTCCTACACCTGCAGCACCATCTCCTACACAAACAGCCAAGCAATACGCCATCTGTAGCACTGCCTCCTTCACAGATACAAGCGCAAATAGTTTCCCATTGCTTTCTCCATACAGAACCCCAAGCTGTGCGCCTAACCATGAGAGGCCCTCAACCAGCCTCGGGCACTCAAACCTCATGGCCCTGGGATCAAAGCTTAGCCCCTCATTATCGCCATTCTGCATCCCCTCCAGCAAGTACCTGGCCTCCACTGCCATCGCCTTCAGCAAGAGCCACAGTAGCACCAAGATATGGTCCACATCCGCGACGTTGACCTTGACCCCGTACCTCGGTGAGCTCTCAAACACCCACTGCCGCAGCTCGGCCTCCCACCGTGGCGTCACACCCAAGCAGAACGTGGCCACTACCCGGGTTGCAGCATAGGAGTATGATCCCGGGAGGTGGTCGCCCCCCGCAACCCAGGAGTCCAACTCCCGGTGCAGGAGGCTGAGCTCCGACGGCAGGATGCGGGGCGGATGGGAGGGGCTCCTGTCGGTAGTGGAAGAGGAGAAATCTGCGCACACGCCAGCGAGGAAGGCGGGAAGGGAGGTGGCCGCGGAGGTTGGGACGGGGCTCATACGGACGACGGCGGGGCAATCGGAGTAGGGAGCTGGGGCGGCCGGGAGCGGGAGGTTGATAGCGGTGACCGGGGGCGGGAGTGGAGGTTTTGTGGTGGTAGACTGAGGTGAGGGGATACTGGCGATAGGAGTGGTTGGGTGAGGTTCGAGAGGGGAGGGTAGAGCGGCGAGGGCAGAGGATGCGGCGGAGAGGACGGAGCGAAGGTGGGCGAGGGCGGACGTGAGAGCAGGAGCTGGCGGTGGAGGATGAGGGATAGGCGGCGGCTCCATTTGAGCGGAGCAGATCCGGTCGTCGGAGGGTTTCCAAGGGGGCGCGGCGGCCGCCAGAAGCTTACCGATGACGATGAAGGAGGCAAGAGGCCTGGGGTCGGAGGGCAGGTCCAGAACCCCTGGCCCCCTGGGTCGACGTGGACCTCTGGCTGCACTCAAAATACATATCTTTACAACCTTATACTCTATAATTTGTTCAACACTATAATTACTGGTCCTATGCCACAAGAAAGATATAATGAACATGTTATCTTCTACTTACATTCTAATCCAGTACTCATGGTCTCAACAAACGTGTATGAACTTCGTTCATCTCGATTACAGATGTATCTTGCCACACGGTGGTACAGCAAACTCATTTTTACATACCTTGCAATGTCAATACGATTTTTTTAGAGGTGCCATATTTTTTTCCAGAAACAATTGTTGTTTGAGCTACTTTTTGGAAATAATAAAATTAGATGGGTCCACCTGAAGAACCACCCCCGACGTTCCGCCGACGTAGGCTAGCAGTGCGCAGCAAATCCCCGCAGCGTGCCCCCCCGCCGCCGCTACCTGCTGCCTGCTGGCGCTGCCCGTACCCAGGTCGCCCTCAGCCGGGCAGCTCTCCCGCTGCCTTGTGGGCTGCGGCCCTGTAACGTCCCTGCCCTCTGCCAGCAACCTGCTCGTGGCTCGCCTGCTCTTGCTGCCAGGCGCCCGTCACGCTCAGCCGCGCCGCTTGCCGGTCCGCTCGCTCGACCGCCAAGGCGCCGACCCACTCGGCCACCCGCAGCCACTGCCAGGCGCCCACCACGCTCGCCCGCGCCGCTCGCTGGTCCGATCGACCACGCCGTCACCCGCCAAGGTGCCGACCCCCTTGGCCACGCCGCCGTCCTCCACGGCCGACCGCTGTTTGCCTGCCCAGGAGCGGCACAACCGGATAGACCACCGACTGGTATTTGTCTAATTTTATCCTAATTTCTAATTCTAACTTTTCAACACTTTTTATATTCAATTGGATTGAGAACTAAAATTTAAGAGTTATTGACGAGGACACTGAAGATGTAAATGCATCAAATCGTCACTAGTTATGTTGTCTAGTTCAGTCACTATATCCTCACCGTGTGCAATGTGCAGTTTTAGTTTTTTATCAGAGTGAGATGAATATTTAGCTCATCAGATACAACTGAAATTTCATTAAATATGGGACGCAAAACCTTGAAGCCACTAAAACAAGGACAATCACATAAAGTAGCCACTAGAACAAAACGAGTAATCTTATATCACAGTTTTTACAACCTAAAATTACAAGGCCATGACCATTGGCGGAATTGAAGAATATTACTTGTGTATGTTAAGGTGTGATTTTGAATGAAATTGTTGTTTTTTATATTTTCTTACCTCAACTTATTGTTTGATACTTTGATGTCTCCAATGCCATGTTCTGGCTCTTATTGTTGTTTGATATTTTATCACAACAATTATTTTTCTAGTATCAATTTATTTAAGCAGTGATCTAAGCTGTTGTTCTGATCGAACCTGATGCTTCCTCCACACTGATAATTGCAACTTCAACATTTCATGGTTATGATCCTATTTACATTTGAAGCACTAAACAAGTCCACTGTTGCCCTTGCTTTTGCAGAGTTCTATATTAATTATACTGCTAGATATTCTTGGGCGTTAGTGCCATGGCTCCTCATTACCAAGCTGCGACCTTGATTGCCTCTCCGTCTTACCCAGACGCCATTGCTTGGTCAAGTGACAATCTTGTGGCTGTCGCATCTGGTCACATTGTAACTATTCTGGTAAGTGCAATCCAATCACTCTAAGATGATCACATATATGTCATATTTTCAGGGTCATGATAGTTTATGTATGGAATATGGATAAGCCTAACCTTGCACTAACCGTGCCCATTTTTTCATATTCAAGAATCCAGTTGCGCTTGATGGACCCCGTGGATTGGTTGGACTTCGTCGCAGTGACCCTTTTCCTATAGGAGTGGTTAAGAGAGAAGGTAAAACTGCTCTGTGCATTAGTCATCTCCCAGAGGACTTGCTTGACTTGGACATTTGTGTTAATCATTTTGTACAATGAATGAAGACTTGATTCACATATACTGTATCCAGAAACTTGTTGGCTTGACATCAGTTTTGTAATGTGAATGTGTGGTGCTGTAAAAAATAACATGGAAATTTGGGAACTATAATGAATAAACTGTCTTGCTATTTGGCTTTTCAGTTTTACCAATGTTTGAAGAAAACGTCATTAAACGCTCGCCTAGATGCTCTTAAGCACGAGGTGGAGCCCTGGCGATGAGGTTAGGATTGCAAAATTGTTTATTGTGGTGTGATTCGATCCGTGCTTACATCATGGCATCCTGTTGCCTGATTGCACCGACCCTCTGCTTGATTTCACCATGGGTTCATTCACACCGCCAGAGAGAGTTACATCTCCTTATATGCAGCTAGTGGGTTACTGCAACATAAACACCTCCCTTTCGAATCTTAGGTTTCACTAGTCATATTATACTGATACCTTGTGAAATTCATTCAAACTACTATGATGATTGTAGGTTCAACCTCCTGAACAAATGTCATGGCATTTTTATATTTATAATCTAGTGCTCCAGCTGTTCCAAAGTACAAGGCAAGATGCATTTTAAGATTCAAACTTTGACCAACAACAAAGCGGTTACATTGGATTTGTATTTACTATTTAGAAATACTTTCTAATGATCTTTTTTTTTTGTTGCCACACACGGTATATTATGAGAGAAATTAGCTGTCAAAGTACGATCTTGATGACTGCCAAGTTAAATCACACCTTATATTGTGATGCAGGGAATATAAAGTTTGCCATTACTGCCATTTCACCAAAGAATGGAAAAAAACAGGAAGCCCAGTGAGGCCATGTAGGTGTATTATTTCTGTTTGATCTAAAATTTTCAGTTTATAAATACTTGCAGATCTCTTGGAGCCATGTTTATTGCCCACTTCCTTAACACGTGAAACTGAACCATGTGCCCGATCGATTTCATGGTCTCAACTAGGATTTGCACCTAACTCTGGGTATACATACCTTTGACATTCTAAATGATCTTCTCTAGGTGTAAGTTTTATGTGCAAGTTCATCTGTTCATCCTACTGTACTTACATATGTTTATAATATGGATGGCT
Organism: Sorghum bicolor; assembly: GCF_000003195.3. Classification (NCBI taxonomy): domain Eukaryota; kingdom Viridiplantae; phylum Streptophyta; class Magnoliopsida; order Poales; family Poaceae; genus Sorghum; species Sorghum bicolor. The sequence goes on from NC_012870.2 coordinate 2,698,055, forward strand.
AATGTAGGTGTTTGCTGGCTGTTTGCACTGCGGATGGTCATGTGAGGCTTTACCGGTCACCAATTTGGGAGTTATGTGATGAATGGGTTGAAGTGAGCATTTTCTGTGCTATTTAAGCAACATTTAATTTATGATGAAATGGTTGACTAAGAAGTTAGTCTGGATACCAACCAAATGTTTACTACAGTGATTCTTGTGCCTGATTTGGTTAGGGCCATTGTTCCCATGATCCATGCATAATGCATATAAGTAATATAACTTTTTTTATTACTAGCAGAATCAGATGAGCATTAACTGCATAACCTAGTTTTCAGCCAAAATTTCATTCTGTACCACTTTCTTATTTCTGTTCCAACTTCTAATCAGAATAGAACTTACAATTTAAGTTTGTTCTTGACTCCTTGGTTCTAGGACTAGCTTTTGTTTGCTCTTAGTTGTCTGTTATTAATTTCTAGACTATGCTTTTGTCTTTCACTGCATTTGTTTGTTAGGAATGATCAGTGATCACCTGTTCTAGTCACGGATATTTTGGTGCTTATTAACATTTCACCTGGCCTAGGTCGCAGATATATCACAGTTGCTGTTTAACTACTATAAAACTACAAACTTCGGAGAGGATAGTGGTTCTCATTTGACTTCTCCGGTATGATAACTTCTACTCTAGCATGTCATCATACTTTTATCTGAATATGTGGTTAAAAGTATGATTTTTATAATCAGAAGAATACAAATACTGGGGAGACAGAGGCTTTAGGATCTACTTGTGAATTGCAAGAATCTATTTATTTCAGGGGTCCTGGACAGAGAAAAAGAAAGTCACCAAGGTGAATGTTATTTTCTGTTTCTATGTCATAACTTTGTCATTGAGAAAAGTTTCCACATTTTAAATGATATAAGATGATCAAATGAAGCACTATTTAGCCATCAAGTAGGATGTCAAGTGCTTATATGCAAGCATTTTGTACGAATTCATCGGTGGATGTCACAAATCTTTCGTTTTAATTTATTTTGTTGCTAGAAGACAATATTCTTAGCAATCTTTCTAACATCCATATACTGTACCTGAATCTGTTTTCACTGAATTTTTATTGAATATAGAGTTGATGGTTTTATTTATGACGGCAATGAAGTTGATTTAGATGCTTCAAAGGATGCAGACTTCTCGATGGAACCATGCTCTAAATCAAAGAAGAAATCGTTGAAAAAGGTAGAGATTTTACACATTTATGCTGAAGTTTCGGTTTATTCTTTTACTTTGTAATAAAAGGAGAAACCTAGTTGTTTCTTAACAAAAGGAAGAACCAATTATTCCCTCCGTTTTTAAATGGCACCATTGACTTCTTACATCCATTTGACTTTTGGAGTATTCGCCTTTCCTTTAAATATTTGTGCAAATAGACAAACATACAAGGCATGCTTGAAGTGATTTGGATGACAGATCTAGTGACACTTTTTTCCACTTTCCTTAGCTACCAAGTAATTGAATAAATATTGCTGGTCAAAGTCTAAGAAAAAAAAATTAAATGGTATCATGTTTTTAGAAATGGAGGTAGTATCATGCTAAAGGTGTTTCGTAGCATAGTACATGACTGTTTCGTGTTTTCTATTTAACATTACTGTGTTTGTGATTCCAGACTGTAAAACCCAGGCATGAAGTAGTTGCTGTAAATGAACGAAACAGCACAGGAAATATTAAAGCATCATTGTCTTCCAGTGGAGAAAACAAATCTCTTCCTCTTATCACGGCAAAACAGTATGCTTGTCGTGCTGCACATTTGTCTTCCCTTGTAGTTTCATGGTCTCCAATTGTGTCATCAAGTGATAAAACTTCTTGTTTATTGAGGCATTGGTGCATTCTTGCTGTTGGCTCTAAGTCTGGAAATCTTTCTTTTTGGAAACTATGTAAGCCAGAATATTACACAATTGATGTTGGTGTGGTTACCAGTGATCCAATGCTCATTGGGGTTTTGCAAGCTCACAAATCATGGGTCAGTGTCATAACTTGGCAAGTTCTTTCTGCGGGCTCTACAAAATCCTCGTTGCTTTTAGCTACTGGATGCTCAGATGGAAGGTAATCGTGATTTATCCATCTGTAAATTGTGATGTGCTTTCTTCAGCCGTACTATGTACTGTTTCTTGTTTGCTTACATGAATTTTGTGAGCTCTTCTTTACTCATGACATGGCAAAAGTGATATATGGGGGTAATCATAAGCATAGTTTTGCTTCTATGTTTTCTGGAACAAGGTCAAAATTTGTCCATAAGCAGCAGAATGACCTGTATAGGCATGCAATGAGCTTGTCCTACCTCTGCCTTAACAATAAATAAAAATAAGAAAGCACTCACGTCCCCCATTTATTTTTCTAATTGCTGTGCAATTGCTGTGCTTGATATTAAACAATCACGCAACTCATTCTCTGCACGAGATGTCTGGGCGGTGGTGAAAATACTTTACCCATATGCCTTAAAGATTCTCATTGGTCTTTGCCTCATATAATTTACAAACTTTGGTTATTCCTATGGTTATTTATTGCATGGTTATTTATTACCTTTGGATAGTTATTATTAGTTTTCTGTAAACGTTGCATATCTCATGTTGAAGATTTGGTTTGTTTTTTCAGTGTTAAGATATGGTTAGGGAATATTGAAGGGTTAAATCAATGTGCAAGTGGAGAAGAAGTGCCATTTGTGTTAGTTGCTGAGGTATATATACCTAGTAGAGTTTACACTTGACATGTACAATTTATGTGCTTTTTTTAGATTGCACAACATCAAATCAATGTAGCACGCTTCTGTACCTTCAAGTTTCGTCCTTCTGAACTCTGATGTTCTTCTGACTGAAATTTTCATTCCAAATGGTTATTTGGTTAGGTCGCCACTGATTTATCAGCTCCTGCTCCAGCTCCAGTGTCGTCAATCTCATTAGCCATACCTGCCCGGTCTCAACATGAGGTTAGTTTGGCAATTGGAAGAGTATCTGGGTCACTAGAAATATGGATATGGAATGCATCTAGCAACAAAATTGAGATTTCCAGTGCATGGCATGCACATGATCAAGTGGTAATGCTTCACATTAGTTGAGGATATTTTATCTTCAGAAAAAATAAAAAAGAAAAACTGTCTGACACTACCATAGGTGACAGGTTTACAATGGGCTATGGATGGCTATTGTTTATTCACTTGCAGTCAGGTTTGTTGACTTTTTTTTCATGTCACCTATTTGATTGCTGCGCCTTGATTGTATATTGCATTTTAGCATGAAAACTTGTTCCTGAATCTTGGGTTGATTGAAGCCATTGGATTGTTGAAAGTTTGAGATTCTAAGTAAAACATTGAATACAGATGTGGGATGTGTAGTGAAAACCACTTTGAGATGAAGTGTGAGTTGACCGATTTAGCCAGCCATGCTCAACCACGGATCACTACCTTTTGTTTCTTTCATATTCTTTCCATTTTCTTTTTCTTGTTAGACAATCATTCTTTTTTTTTCTCGAACACAGAAGGGAATTGTGCATCATTTCTTTAAGAGAGAAAAAGAAGAACAGTAACTAGACCAACAGAAAATTAGGAAAAAATCAACCCACAACAAGGGATCCAGCCAGCAGCTCCTGGAGTCCTTTTGCACCAGCAGAGCACCATAGGATGCATTCATTTGTGATTGTCTGCAGTAATATTGTGATGCTTGGACTTGCACCATTAAAGACACTCATTCCTGTGCTTCCAAATTTCCCAGACCACCAGGGTAATGAGTGTATTAAGCCCCTTTTTAGACAATTGTTCTTGACATTATCGTTGTTTCCAATACACCTTTCAGTGCCCTGTATATTGTGAGTAAAGAAGATTAAAAGCGTAGTGTTGAAAATTAACTAATACCAATTTGGTATGATGCTATATGGGGCAAGCAGTACTCTAGGTGCGCCAAGAGGGCAAACGTGCCAATGGCAGCATGAGGCAGCAGGAACGTGTGGTGAGCGTGCCTTGAGTATTTCTATCAGGTTGTTAGGTTTCGCTTCAGACTTTCAGTTTCCTAGGAAGTTTGTTTGGATAAGTTATATTTCTTAGTCTCGAGTGCACAAGATTAGGAGGGCTGGCATGTAGTATGCTTATAAGATGTACCTGTGTTTGGTTAAGCAATACATGAACCTCTACCCTTCCCATTTTCCCAACATAGGGCGTTGAGGCAAACAACCTCTTCTACTAGTACAATTCACTCTGTTCTTCCTCCTGAGAAGTTGTATCACTCAGATTTTGAAAGTTGCACATTTCAGCCTGATGCTTTTCATTTTTTTCTTCTTTCAGGACAATTCTGCACGTTGTTGGATCTCTCATGAAAACCACCTTGAAGAAATTTTTGTGAATTCAAATTTTCCAGAGCTAAGGGAGTCAGCAGATGTAAAACTAGTAGATACTTAAATGTTTGTTATCCTTGATGTCCATTTTTTTTCCATATAATTGGGTTCTCAATATGCATGCAGCTATCAGAAGTCTCTGATCGATGCTATGGTCTTACACTAGCACCTGGAGAACAGATGATTGCTGTGGTATGCCATAGGCTTTTGTATCCAACATCTTTTTGTTCAACTGAACTGTTACTGTCGGTAAAGAGATGTGCATAAGCTGCAATTGATGGCTGTCTTTTTTCAGGTCCGCAGTTTGGATCTGAACCTTTTGAACCAGATGTATCAAGTCAGGTAATTTCATTTATGCGTTGTGAAAAGTACTGGGTTCTTGTGCTACAAATCTTCCTTGCTTTAATATAACATTTAGAATTAATTTTGGTAATCAAAACAACAGGACACAAAAGGCGGTGGTTGAGTTCATCTGGATCGGTGGCCAATTTGTTGGCATTCCACTAGACAGGAGCATTGATATTTGCAGTCCAGAGTCTGCAGACTTATCCTCAAGTAACCTTATGTGGTGGAGATCCAACATTTTGTGGTCGCTGAAGAAATACGAAAATGTTGAAAAGAGGCTTGTGTTATGGGATGTTGTAGCTGCGCTGCAAGAGTTAAAGAAATCTGCACCTGCCTTTCTGGAGACTTTAGTGCATAGTTGGGTCTCAGCTTTATTTTCAGGCGACCCAGGGTGTGTTTCTATCAATGCCCCATCATGTTCAATGCATGACATGATGCCCTATGTCAGCTCGCGGAAGCTACACTTACTGAACATAATTTGCAGAAAAGTAATGCTCAGCAATCATGCACAGCATGGTCCTGGTGCTGAAAACAGTAACGAGGAAACAACTGATCTCTGGAACACTCTTTTGGTAAGGAGTGAAACAGAACTGAGAGAGAGGCTGGTGGGTTTCACCTTTGCTGCAGTCCTGAAACGGACAGCAAGCTTGTTCAATGGTACCTCTACTGAAACTTGCTGGTTTCCTGTCGGGGTTGCCCAGATGGATTCTTGGGTATCCATGAATTACGAAAAAGTGCATAGCCAGCTGCAGTCTATCAGATCGAAGATCAAAGATCTAGGAAGCAGGTGCATTTTCCCATCTCAATTGATCAATCATCTGTCACCAGTTCACTAACATTGGGCACGGAACCTAACTGTTTCCTCCTGCAGGATTGATGGATACTCTGATGTAGAAAGCTGCCCCTACTGCTCTTCGCCAGTCCATTTCGAGTCGCCTGATGTAGCCATCTGCAGAGAAAGGCACACGCTGTCGCGGTGCAGGGCATCGATGATCCTGTGCTCCGTTGTGCAGCCAGTGTGGCACTGCGTGTGCTGCGGAGGCACGGTCGACAAGCTGTTGCCGGAGTCGTTCTTCAGCATGCAGACCTCCACCATCCACGATGAAGGATCGCTCGATCTGTCAGCAGCCTCCGTTGCACTCTGCCCCTTCTGCGGCATCCTGCTGCAGAGATCGATGCCGGCGTTCCTGCTCTCCACCTCGCCGGTTTAGAGTCTTTGCATGCCAGGTGTAGCGCGCAGCAGTAATGTAATACTAATATCGTTCATTAGAGATTAGTACCAAGTTTGTTCTAGTTGATGCTGCTTGCGCTTACCAACTATGCCCTTAGTGGTAGTGGGGCTCGAAATGTTTGTGATAGCTTCGGCGATGCTTAGCTCGCCGCCGGTTTCTGGACATTTTTTATTGCTTTATTCTTGGGGCCTTTTTGAATATGCAACTGATGGGCTCTTTGGTTTGGTTTCTTTTGGACGCTGACGGTGCCTGATTACCAGGCCTAATTCAGCTATCTCGAAGCGGACTCTGTCTCATTCGATTCATGCTGGGGGCATGCAGTTCCGCCAGGTCGAAGTGCATATATTTTTGCTTCAAAGACTTCCCATAGAAGAGCACGGATCGATCGATCTGGCAGAATGACAACGTGGACGAGGGCAAAGCAACAGCGAAAACCAAACCAGCCTGCCGACCACGCCAGCGGCCTCGGTAACGACGTGCTCGTGTACTCCTACATTCCAGAGCTGGGTGACCCACGGTCTCGCTCTACGTGCAGTCGTCTACAACCATGGGAATGGGATAATATTTGTGAAATACTCCCTCCGTCCCACAAATAATTGTATTCTTTAACTTCTATAATTAATGTTTGATCATTTATCTTATTCAAAAAAATTTAATAAATATTATTTATTTATTTCATGACTTATTTTATTGTTAGATATATTTTTATAATGATTTTTTTATTTTATTTTTTATAAAAAAAATAAATAAGACGAATAGTCAAATATGAATCGTAGCAGTCAAAAAAGTGTATTTATTTGTGGGACGAAGGGAGTAGCTTCATTTAGTTCAATGTTAGTCTGTTTGCATGAGCTTATCTACCGAATTTATTAGATACTTAATAGTATTTTTTTCTCATAATAAATTAATGAATAGTACATTCGCTTATCAACCAAACGAATAGGCTGTTAACTAATGCAAAACATGTAAAATTGAGCTATTCTTTTTAAGAAAAAAGTGTTGACCAAAATAAGTTTGAAGCTGCATATTCCCTTTGTCATGTAATATAGTGCATGATTCTCAAAAAAAATGTAATATAGTGCATTCTAGGAATTTTAAGACAAATTAAGAGAGAACATAAAAGACATAAAAGACACATGTACTCCCATTCTATTTTCTAATTAGATGTCATCATTAACATGATTAATGGTGATTGGTTGATAAATAGAAAGTATTTAATATAAAATTGGGATTTGTTCTCAGAATGTATTATATTTGAGAACAAATTTTGAATGCCAAAATGCAATGTATTACATGACACAGGGATTAGTTTATTTGCACCGCTCCTATTATTACAGCCAGGAGGAAAATAGATTATGTCATAATGAGCCTGCTCCATTGACCGTAATGGAAGAGGATTGATAATGAAAACGATCCTCAACAGCTTTATAGAATGAGCTTCACGACCCATGGATTTCCTGTTTTGGGTCGGGTCTAAACAAGAGTCTTTAAGAAGAGACAACTCTAACCCCCTTTCATTATTACTCCCTTAATGCTCACTTTGCGCGGATGAGCAGAGGCTCTGGTGTTCTTAATGGTCGGTAGAGTCTGCTGCCAGGGCGAAGACACCAAGTACACGCTTTTGCACCAAACACGCACGCATTCGATGCTTAAATTCAGACTGCCAACATCCGTACAAAGATTAGGGAATTATGCATAACCGGCTGGGCTTCAATATATGTCTCTGCCGGTCAAGAATCTAATTGAGCCGTCAATTGCGGTAGCTGTGGTTTATACTACTAGTTTCATCTATCCCGTTCATTCATCACTTCCACTTGCGGCCGAACATCTTCTTGTTCTTGTGCTTGCCAAACTTGCCGTGCTTGAACTTGCCATGCTTGAACTTGCCGTGGGCGTGGCCGTGGCCATACATCCCGTGGCCGCCTCCGTGGGACACCTTGTGAGCTCCATACGCCGCCGCTGCGGCGGCGGCACCTCCGGCCATCATCGCCCCGAAGCCTCCAGAACCCCCTGCACCATGGCCTCCTCCGTACATAGCACCATGACCTGCCAAATTTATTGTAATGGTTTGAATCATTTCACTCCAGTAGTTAAGATAACACTATGAATATCATACAAAATGTGAACCATATAAACGTAGTTTGACTTTGTTGTTTTGATAATGATATCATTATTACCATCAGGAGTATCATTACACAATGTATATATGTTTCTGTAGCCTTTGTTGGTGGGGATCTAGTGTTTAGTTTCGAAAAGTGAAAAGTTTTCGGTATTGTTGCACTTTCGTTTGTTTGTGATAAATATTATCCAATTACGGATTAACTAGGATCAAAAAATTCGTCTCGTGATTTACAGCTAAACTGTGTAATTAGTTTTTGTTTTCGTCTATATTTAATGTTTCATGCATGTGCCACAAGATTCGATGTGACGGAGAATCTTGAAAAATTTTTGGTTTTCAGGGTGAACTAAACAAGGCCCTAGCTAGATACTCCCCTGAATTTGTTCAATAGAAAAATGTATTACCATCAGTATGAAACAACCTGTATACTAATTAAACTAATGAATGTTATTGCTACCAACGTCTCTTACACTAATAAAGAGATGAATTAATGGGCATTACCAGCCATCGGTGGACAGTGACCAGGATAACCAGCCTGTGGGTAGACCGGTTGATGGGGGTATCCGCTGGGAGGGTACGCGCCTGCACCAGGAGGATACGCGCCGGCACCAGGAGGGTACGCGCCGCCGTGCGACGGCGGATACCCTCCAGGCTGAGGGTAGCCACCCGGAGGCGGGTACCCACCAGGTGGCACCGGGTACCCTTGTCCGGGGCCGGGAGGGTATGCGCCGCCCGGTGGAACAGGGTAGCCGGCGGGGTACTGGCCGTAGCCACCGGGGTACCCTCCGTGGAATCCCTTGTCCGCGTTCGAGGGATCGTGGCTGTCCTTCCCGCCCCCCATGGCGCCAAGCTCCCCTCAAGCCTCAACAACCACAAGACAGGCTAACCTGCTGGAGCTTGGTGACCAGGGAGAGCTTCCAGGGACGAAACGGCGTCGGCGGCAATGGCGAAAAACGGTCGGATTGGAAAGAGATGATATATGTGCAGGAAGCATGCATGCTTCTCGGCAATATCTGCTATTTTGGGAATTTCGTGATGTGGCTGTACGTGAAGTTCGGGGGACGCGCGCCCTCTCCTTTGTCGCCACATTTTCTCTGCCGAAGCTAGCAGGACGTCGCCCGGCCGACCGACGAGTCGGCAGAAACAGCGGGATCGATCTCGATCTGCACACGTCACAGCGGGAATTCCGTCTGTCCTGAGGCAGGCGACAATGTTTGAACGGACAGATTTCTTTGCATTGAAGCATTTTTCAATATCCGTTGTAGTCTAGCTGGTTAGGATACTCGGCTCTCACCCGAGAGACCCGGGTTCGAGTCCCGGCAACGGAATCTCTTTTTTGTGTTCTTTTAACTTCCTTTGTTTTAGCCTGATGACAATTGACAACACGCCGCTTTTACAGATTCATTCACAAGATACTGTTTCTTAGTTCCAAATTTTTTTGGAAAATCAACACTGTAGTATTTTCGTTTGTATTTGACAAAAATTGTCCAATTATGGACTAACTAGGCTCAAAAGATTCGTCTCGTCGATTCCGACCAAACTGTGCAAATAGTTTTTATTTTTATCTATATTTAATTGACCAAACTGTGCAAATAGTTTTTATTTTTATCTATATTTAATACTTCATGCATATGTTCAAAGATTCGATGTGACTGGGAATCTGAAAAATTTTGCAAAATTTTTTAGAAACTAAACAAGGCCTGTGCAGCATTGCAGGGTGAACCACAGTACACAATGCTCACTTCGTCATGAGCCCACACATCATTCCCAAGCTGCATGGAAGGAGTGGCCTTGCAGTCCCAGAACATTTTTAAGCATAAGCAAAATCCCAGAACATACATTACTCAGGTACTACGGTTCTGTCTCCACATATTATCAAGACAAGATGCAGTGCAAGTCCCAAGTTTTTCCTAAGTTAGATCCAGCAGACGATAAATTTTATGAGAAAGAAGCAACTGAGCAATCACCAGATCTCAGTTGCTCCCAACCGTGAGTCGGGTGAGGCCGTGGACGATGGATTTGCTAAACAAGAGTCTTGGCCTGCTTAGCTATGCTTCGACAAAATGGACTCCGCGACACTGCGAGCTATTGGGTGGTAGAACTCTTGAGCCTCGGAGAAGATCCTCTGGGCCAGCATCTTCTCCTCGCTGGAGCACTTGGCCAGTGAGCTGTAGAGCGGGCGGAGGTACTTCATCCTTCCCACCTGCTTCAAGCATTTCTCAACCTCGTTGAAGTAGCACTTGCACCCGGTGGGGATCGCCAGCTGGAGGAATGCGACTTTGACCTCGTAGTCACGGCTTTCAGATAGCTTGTACCGCTCGTCAAGAGCAGTGACCTGCATGCAGACAAGATATAGGCATGTGGTCAGTCGATTTTTAAATTACTCATTGAGTTGTGATGTATTGGTTGTGTTAGAAAGAGAAGATCTGGCACACAACAATAGCATGCTATGTAACAACTAACAACACGCCTTTCATATAAAGTGATGGACATTGGACAGACCCAGATGAACAGAAGCCCACAATAACATATTATGTAACAAACAACTAACAACACACCAAAGCCTTTCATATAAAGTGATGGACATTGGACAGTTCCACTTTACTTTGTGCTACGTCATTATAGTGAAGAACAAGCTAGCTTTAAACTTTCTTCAATCAGCTATATGTTACGGGATGCTCAGGTACGAAAAGCCAGCTATGAGTCGGTATTTGCCAGTGAGAAATGAACAAAGATACGGTTTATATAGATATGACCATGTTTAGTTTGCTAAAGAAAGGAACAAATGATCAGAAGTCTCTTCATGACTAAATGGTATTCTGCCATAAAATCTGCAAACATTTTTTTTAACACACTAACCCGCCATCCAAAAAGTGGGGAAACTGGGAGGACAATGTAGATTTCAGTGTTGATCTACATAGATTCTACAAAAGATGAACAGAAAACCACAGCTCATAAGATTCAAGTTAAGATCGTAAACAGAAGAAAAGACAGAAATATAATTTCCTCCACATAACTGATATTTGATCTTTCAGCTACCTAAGGCCAGCCCTAACGCGACATGCTAGCTGGGAGTTCTCCAAGTCTGAATTGAGATCGACTTGAACAGTAACCCTGCCGAGTGTCGGACTGACTTGCAGGGGCACAGTGCTTGTTCTGACAGATAGCAGAAGTTACTGCACAAGTGTGCCATGGAGAACCTGGGAGTCTAGGACCATGCAAATCTCAGGTGGAGAGAGAGAACATGTGCAGAAAAAGGTTAGGGAGGTGCACTGCAAAGCAAAAGTAATGGCTTGTGATGGAAGGATAGTAGTTTCAGAACTCCATCAATATGTGCTGTCACTTTTCTGAAGCCAACATCCATATTAGCCTGCGCTGGGCTTGCTCTAACTGACAAAGCCAAAATAAATGAGCCCTTTCCCTGTATGCCATTATGAAAGATGCTCCAGGCCTATATGCCACTAAAAAGTTCGAACGCGCCTATATGCCATGACACTTTACTTTTTGCCTCTCATGCCATTCCGTCCACCTTCCGTTCGTTTTTCACCGTTTGATGGCTCTGACATGTGGGTCCAACCGGTGAAGATGTCCATCGCCCTTCTCTGCTGGCCCTGTCCTCTCTCTCGCGCCCACACATCGGAACGTTCATGCTAGCGGGTTGGGAAGGGAGGGAGATGCCATGCCGGTCAAGGAAGAGAGTTACTACCACCAAGGGCCGCCGTGCATGCTGTCGGGCTGGTACCACTGCTGCCTGTTGGGGGCTACCGTGAGCGGATCTGGCCACACCACCGCCGAGGCTCACCGTGCGCGCGGGTCAGACCGCCTCTGGGCCTGCCACGACCTCCGTCCTCCGCTCCCTCCCTGTTTCTCTGTCTCGGTCTCGCCGCCTCGTTCTCGTTGGCAGGGCGCAGGATGGCGCCATCCTCTACCTCGTCCTCGTCCTCGTCCTCGTCATCGGGCGGCTCCCATGCGAGCCTCACCATCACGGCCACCACCATGGCGCTCTCCAGCACGCTCGTCCTCTGCTCCATGTGCTGCGCCAAGCAGCCACACCTGGTCCCGTCCGACTCCGCCGCCCCGTCTCCTCTGCTCCGAACATGCCTCTCCTCGTCCGGTAAGTGCGCGTGCACCGTTCCTTCTCGGTTCCTTCCTTGCTCTGCCGCGACGCGGCGTTTGTACGCATGCCCAGCCGGCCATGCGCGTGCGTTACTTGCTGCTGAAGTGCCCTTTTAACAGCAGTCCCCGTGCGCGTTGCAGAGAAGCGGGAGAAGTGGAAGAAGCGGGAGAAGTGGAAGAAGCGGGAGATGGTTCAGCACGGGAGCCATCAGAAGCGGGTGCGCTTCGCGGATGATGTCGTGTACAACAAGGACAACAATGGCGCCGCCACCACCGCCACTGGCATGCCGCGGGAAGAGGCCGCCGAGCCGTCGTGCGCTGCGGCGCTCAGGACGCCCATGCCGACCAACTGGGAGGCGCTGTACTGCGGCATGCTCCGCGGCCGCTCCATGCTCAGGATCACTTGCTCCTACTAGCTAGCATATAGCACCCCGCCCGGCGGCCCCGACGTAACCACTCCATTAATTAATCTAGACCTCCGATCTCCAGCTCCTCCATGTCTCTCTCTGTGTGCGCGTGCTTGGGATGTGCTGCCAACTAGTGGCGCTGCTAATTGCTTGCTCGAATTAATCCGACCGAGCTCCCTTGCCCATTGTAAAAAAAAATGTTTTTCTTGGTGAACAGTTCGTTGGCCGATAGCTAGATCTTTTCCCACCTGTTGAGAGGAGGTGGCAGACTAGCACTAGCGTAGGAGCGCTCCATGATGGCCCATGTCATCCAGGAACGTCGAAGGAGCATGGACGTGAGGATGCCTCAGAGGACGTGCATGAGCTTGGTGGTGGATATGCTGTTGCTGATGGCGTCCAAGAAGCTGAAGGCGTGGCAGCATGTCCTCGACGGTGGCTTTGAGCGCCGCAAACTCGTCCAGGCCGACAGGCTGATGAAGCCGCCGCCCCACTTGCATCCTTAGCGCAAGGGCACGCGGCACCAGCAGCAGCAGGGAATGCACATGGCCAAGCGGCATTCTGCCGAGCACCTGGCAGGCGTCCGAGTAGGCAATTTGGATTCACGGCATATTTCACTTAGATTCGGTCTGGGTTGCCTGCAATAAAGTTATCATTCTCCCCATGCTATACAACTTCCATTGAAGTGTCAGGATCATTTGCACTTCAGATTAGTGGCTAATTAAGCCGTAAGTTGACACTGTCAGGCGAATGCCAAAGCCATAGGACCAAGGACGGAGTGGCATGGGAGGAAAATACAACTTTCAGCAAGGTACTATAGCCAGAGGGTAGTTTTGACTTCTCGCAGCTCTGTTTGACACCATTAGCAGCTTAAGTGGACAGAATGGCGTGAGTGGCAAGAAAGTAAAGTGTCATGGCATGTAGGCGCGTTCGAACTTTTTAATGGCATATAGGCTGGAAGCATCTTTCAGAATGGCATACAGGGAAAAGGCTCAAAAAATAAATCAACATCTAACAAGCACAATGCATTTATAGTGTTGTGCCTAACTAATCTAAACAGACTCCTTCGAGGCTATATGCTTCTACCACCACAGCAAAGCCTCTAAGTCCCAAGCAAGTTGTGTTAGGCCTACACGCTTTTGCCAGTCGTGCATGTATAATCCAGTTCAGTACAATTTCCATTTAAATAGTGATTTATCAATAAAACATGGATGTTGTCTTGCAAAGTAATTTACGCAACTCGATTGGAATAGATAGAACATAGATGCTATAAATGGAGGGATTCTGATTGACTGGAAGAGGTGATGCAACACTCTGCAGTGCTCAACAGCCGATGATAGACCTGAAACACACATGCCAAAGCCTAACAGTTTGTACTATGGCAGTCATCATATTCTGAATAGAATCATCACAAGCACCAGGGTAACTTTCAGACGTACCAATAACACTGGTATTTGATAAGAACTCATACCTGTGAGGCTTCAACATCTGTTGGTAGATTTTCTAAGTAAAGTTCCCATTCTTGCCCACTCCAGTTTGCCACCTCATCTTCACTTGGAAGTTTTCCAGATTTGAATTCTGCAGCTAAGGAGCAGATCTTTTTGTAAGTAGCTGAATCTGGTTCCATGGCATCAGGAGGGATACCGGTCCCCTCAACCCACAGGTTAAGGTCAATTTGGTTTTCTATCCCAGGTACATTGGTTTTGAGGAATTCAAGAAATGTCTCTGTATCTATTGATTGGAACTTGAAGGTTGCAATGTACTTCTTTAAGAATTCATCAAAAGCAGGCCTGCCAATCTGATACAAGCAACACGCATAAGACATCACACATTAGAAATGAGTCCAATATTGCAGTAATTTTACCCAAAGAATGTTGCAAGGTAGAGTATTAGAGTTGCAATGTTCCATACTCCCACCCACCTCACGCTCGATTCTCCAAAGAAACTGGAAACCTTTCTCATAGGGCACTTCAGAGTACACATCATCAGGGTCAATCCCTGCCATATTCGGCTTCAACTTGGTGAACTCCATGTTATCCTTAAACCTCTCCATCATCCTGTTCAACCCCCTCCATCCAATCCCCATGTTTAAGGCTGCCCGCTCCTCCCCTTGCACAACCTCAACAATCCTCCTCTCAGCATATGTTGTGAATCCCTGTATCAAGTGACATCAATACGAGACTGAAATGTCAATATACAAGTATACAATATATATACATATTAAGTTGTTAGGCACTTAGGCATGATAACCAGCATCATCATATAGCCAAGAAAAGTTTGCATATGTACCTCTGGTTCCACACACCCCAACTGCAAACTTGCCCTTAAAAAAAAGGTCCAAGTTCAAATTTGTCACTGAACCATCAAAATTCTGATTTGACACTGCTTTAACTTGGTCGTTACTCCCCATTTTGTATCTTTGCGAAAAATAAAACAAAATGGCAAAAGAAAACACTACATGAGTGTTAAAGACAAAACTGCCCCTTCTCTTATTTCTCCATCTCCACCTGCCTGCCTACCAGCTCTCCCATCACTGGCCCATGCTCGCTCAAATCCAACTCTTTGCCAGCCCTCCTGCTACTTCCCATGGTGTACCTCCACCTACCCATCTGACACCCTTTTACCCCTGTTGCTGGCTCCCTGCTACCCTCGGAAGCCAGTGGCTGCAGTGGATGGTGATGTGCACAGGAAAGGCAGAGGAGAATGGCATCGCCCTCAAAGATGATCTCTGTGCAACCTACTGTCAGATTCTTCAAGCAAATGACTGCTGGAGTGGAGGATGAGCAATGCGGCAGCGGCAAGGATAAACGGATCACCTGCAGGCTGGATTTGGTTGGTGAACACTAGGTTCGATGATGATAACCTTTATCTGGATCTCTGAGAGCTGACATTGGTGACACCACTACCGTTCATATCAGAGCAACGCACTGCCCTTGCTGCAAGGTTCACACGAGGGCAGAGGGAGTGAGGAGAAATTGTTGTCAAGGTGGTGGCCACAAGGGCCAGGATGTGGAGGCGGAGAGCCCGATGGCGATGGACCTCAGTTTGTCGGTAGAGGCAATGGTGGTTCAGTCTAGGAGTAGCGACAACCATATTGTGTGGAAATGTGAAAGTCACCATACCAGGTCAATGGGGCCAAGGAAGGGGATCAAGGAACATGGTACACTACTTGCAAGAGGTTTTTACAAGGTAGAGCCAAAAAGGGCCCCACATACCCAGGGAGGGGACGATGTTCCTGAATCCTGAGTCAAGGAACACCGCCTCGGCCTTCGACCCTGTTTTCTATGACTATGGAAATCTAGGGGCATTTGTGCCAAAAAAAAGAAAAAAAAAAGTCAAACCCATCAGTCCAGTGGCAAGAATGGTAGGGTCCATATTCCATTCCGATGGCAAGTTTTCAGCTCCACATTTTTTAATGGCAAATGTGCAATACTGTTCTAAGTGGCGGCAAAAATGCAACTGTATTAGAAGAGGGGAAATCATAAGATGTCACACAGTTTCAGAAAAATATGCTCTCTAGCATCTCCCACCTAACATTTCACACACTGGTCAGAGAAACCGTAAAAGCATTAGAAGATCTTTCTTAGAGTCATGGTGACGCAGTACCCAGTGTATAACCAGACCCCGGTTACTGGAGTGCAACCAATCTAGCAGAAAATGTATACTGATAACAAAGAAGCATATATTCTCTGTTTATATTGGTAAAGAGACAAAGTTCTTGTACAGTAAAATTCTCCTAATCTAAACTAGGGTTCTTACACTTCAGATCCATAATCAAAATCATACAGAAGCTACTGCGCTTTCAGCAGCTGCAAGGGTTGCTACTGTTTTATTTTCTATTACAAGCAACATGAAACACAAGTAGGCTTGCTGCAGCAGCAGCCACAGAGTTCCGATCGGTTGGTAAGCTAGTAGCGAGGTCAGATATTCCACCTAACATGGAATATAGGAGACGTGTGGAATATACCATATAGATTACTACATTGAATTTGAGGAAAACTACTGATTGACAACAACGTGAGTTCACTCACCTCATTTAGCCAGAAATCTTCATTGGTCTTGTTAGTAATCAGATTGCCAGTCCAGCTATGTGCGAGCTCATGCGCCACGACCTGAGCCCCTGCAGCATCCCCTTTGATGACCGTGGGGGTGAGGAACACCATCCTGGGGTTCTCCATGCCTCCATAGGGGAAGCTCGGTGGCAGCACGAGCAGATCGAACCTCTCCCATTCATACGGCCCAAAGAGGCCCTCCCCAACCTTGACCATCTCCTCCACCCCCGCGAACTCCCTAGCCGCCTCGTCCAGCACCTTGTCCCCTCCCTCCGCGTACACCCGCGTCCTCGGGCCGAGGTCCCTGGACCCAATCCCGCCGGCGGCGAACGCGAAGAGGTAGGGCGGCACGGACTGCTCCATCTGGAACTCCTCAACGATGCGGCCGGGCGCGCACCACAGCTCGTCGTCGCAGGCCCCGCGGTGGTCGGAGGGCAGCGGGTCCCGTCGCGCGACGTGGCGCGCGGAGGCGACGGCGGAGAGCTGCTCGGGCACGTTGAGGAGGAGCGAGAAGGTGATGCGCGCGGCGGGGGTGTCGTGGCAGGGGAAGATGGAGCGGGCGTGGATGGACTGGCACTGCGAGAAGACGAAGGGCTGCCCGGAGGCGGTCTGCGGCGGGGCCAGCCACTGCAGCGCGGAGGCGGCGGGGGAGGTGGAGAAGGTGAGCCGGAAGGAGGTGGTGTCGGGGGGCAGGGTGAGGGTGAGCGCCGTGCCGAGGACCGGGTCGGGCGCCGCGGCGAGGGAGAAGGGGATGGGCTCCGGCGTGTCGGCATCGGTGGAGGCGGAGTGGACGGTGAGGGCACGGGTGTCGAGGAGGAGATCCCCAGAGTGCGGCGCGGAGAGGGTGAGCAGCGCGGAGGCGTGTATGGTGGAGGCGGCGAAGTCGAGGTAGAAGGCGAGCGCGGCGCGCGACACCACCGGGTGCGCGCCGTCGGTGTAGGAGTGGGGATCGACCGGCGCCATGGCTGCTCGCTCCTGCTGCGGGGGGACTCTGGAGGGTTTGGTTCGAACTAGTCGATGGGACTGGAGGGTTTGGTTGGTCCGGTCTTCGAGTCAAGTCGAGCCGCCGTTGGTCGCGTCGGGTCGAGCCGTCGAGCAGACAAAACCCGGCCTTTTTGAGCTCTCCTTGGCTTGTAGCCTGTAGGGAAGGAAGGAATTGATTCCTCCGAAGACATGAACACCTAAAAAATTCTATCAAAAAGGAGGGAAAAAACGTATAATAGCGCCAGCAATCAATCAAATTACAGATGCCTTAAAGCAGGAGTGCTATTAAAGAAGAGATGAACACCTATAAAAATCTCTCAAAAAGGAGAAAAACATATCATAGCGCCAGTAGTACCAACCAAATTGTTGGGGAAAACCATATGCTATCAATCAAATTACAGATGCTTACCTTAAATATATTCTCACTTGCATTAAAATATAGTATGATATATATTTTATCTCCTTTGTCGTGTCAGTTTGCTTGCAAACGTATATGCATCAGTAAATAAATAAAATTGAATGAACTCATGCCTGATTTAACCAACCTGAACCTGGGAAGGGTACACAGGCATTACTTGCACGGTTGCACCAATCCCATGAAAATGTAGAAACAACCCAGAAAGTCAGAAGCACAGAGAAATTATATTGGATTAAGCGCAACTCGGACATCAGTATTAGGATTTAACACGATACCACAAGGGGAAAAAACTCATAAGGTTCCAAAGTGAATATTATTACAATATGGTACTACCAAGGTTTCTTTTTTAGAAAAAAAAAGAACATATTGCACTCATAACAATCATAAGCGTGCGCTCGATAGGGTAAACTGTAAACTTCATGGTTTCCCCGTCACCAACAGACCGAGCAGAAGCCATGTCATGGCATCGAGATGTTCGTTATTCTATTTCATATGCCTTGCCACTATTTTCCTCCATTTGTGTTGCATCGTTTTCCTTCCAGTATCGAGCAGCAAGGAGCCATCGACGACAAGGTTCATGATTGAGAGGCAGGATAGCCAATCGATCTCATATGGGCAGAAGTTATACTTGTTTGTAGCACGCTCATTACCAATCTTCCTCATTGACCTATCTCTCAGGCTGAAAAATTCAGAGGCCTTCACCATCAACCCAAAGCACTACCGTGCCACACTCTTCCCTTGGAACAACTCCAACCTGATCTTTGCTCTGGGCTGCATCTGGACCACCCTTATCGGCAAGGAACGAACTTGCCAGGTTGATTGTTACAGAGAGAACCCAGCTGCTGCCATCACTGCCATGCTTCCACAGTGACATCTCTAGGCCATTCAATAAGAGTAACAGAAGCCCCCACCAATCTGCAGAACTTGCTAGCAATGGCGCCTTTGCTGCGTTTAGCATGAAGAGGGAGCTCTAGGTATGAAAGCGTTGGGTGTGTGGCGATATGCCGCAGAGAAAATGGATAATGCCATGAGAAGTGGCCGCAGGTGATCGACTGCACCACATAGAGGCCAGGCATTAGCTCAGGAGTTTCTGAAGGCCACCACATCCAATGTTTGACCTTTGAGCAATAGGATCTAATTAAAAACCTCCTTTGTCTGATCCAAATACCTACCAGCCGAAGGACTGAGATACGCACTTGCCATGGTCGACATCCTCTCGGTGACAAGTAAGGTATACATGTCAGGTGATGTAATTCGAATCGAAGGTATGTGGAAGATTTCACCATTGAGAGGATTATTGCAGGCACATCATTTGTCCGACTGGGCTTGGTCACTAGTGCCTTCGGCGGCGGAGGGCCAAGAGGCTGTCTTGCGAGATGCGAGGCAATGGGCTCGTATACGTTGAGATCGCAACCGAGACCCCCGAATAAAGGTACAAATTAAGCTTAGCTGGTGTGAGTGCAGTGCAACTGACTTTGCTGCCGATGGATATGACAATTCAGACATGGGCATGAAAGCTCGGTGCCAAACTACGCCACTTGCCCTTATTATGCTGCAATAACTGTGGAGGAGACTCGGTGCTGTCCTGGTAGAAGAAGCCAAGAAGTAGAGTAAAACCATGGTCATGGCGACGCCTCATCAGACGATCAAGGAAGGTTCTGTCCTTTATGATATTACGCCAAGACTTGCACGTTGAAGCAAGGTGGGCTAGGGAGCCAGGATCACTAATATGAGACAGGATCTTCAATCTTGTCGGTCATTTCTTCCGGAAGCTGCAGCATCGCGCCATTCTCCATGATCGTTTCCTGCAAAGAAAAGATGGGAGCCAATTTTGTTTAGAACACCACCAAAAGAAGACTGTCCGTAGCCGTAGGCCTGCACAGTTTTGCTGCTGCCGGACTTGTGCCCACATGCGCACAGTAGGTTTGATATCTATGTTCAGCAATGATCCTAGTGTTCGTTCTCATTCCATAAGCCTAACCCTAGCGATCGTTGCCTATAAATATACTTGTGTACTCTACTATTATTAATCAATCTACTAATTCCATGAGCCAATCTCGGTTACAGAAACCTGCTCCAAATGAATTCAGAGTTCACATAGCTGATTTTCTTAATTTCCCTCAAAGGCAATTTATTTTCTCAAGAGAAAGGTCAGCATAAACTTTATAAGCACAGTCAAGCAACGAATCTGGATTCACCCCAAAACAAAATATACTACTGCAACATTACAGATATGCTCTTTATATTAATCTGTACTTCAACTAATAAAGAAGCCACACTCGAACTTGGATAAATAACATTGTTTTTTATTAGAACTATAAGAACGAAAGATCATGATAACCCAAAAACACAAGGTGCAAATACCTAAACTAATCCAGCAATGGTATCAGTGCCAGTGCTGATTTCGAGCAAAATCCAATCCTCAACCTACGCAACCAGAGGTTAGAAAACCAAAGAAATTAGTGTCACTCTTAATCGACGAATTATGTAACGATGAAGAAACATCAACCCTAACTAGTAACTACTAAGATGGATGGGTGCGCACTACACTTTGGGGGAGGACCACCAGAGAAAAGAGATACCTGACCAGAGAAGTAGTGGACGGAGGTGGTCACCTCGAGCAGGTGGAAGGAAATCGCCACGCCGGGCCGGTACGGGCGTGAGGGACATGAATCATGACCGGATGCATATATAACACGAAGCAACCAAGCTGAAATACTATATGAATCACTGTATGTAACACTTACAGTTAAGTATATGAGAGTGTTTTTATCAAATACTCTGGGCTAGTTTTACTACTATTTCCCAAAACTTGATGAAAGAGAAGGGCAGCAATTTGGCGTCTATCTCATTGACCACCACGAAGGCGTAGTAGTAGATCCAGCGTGCAAAATCTCAAGATATTGTAGTCCGCAAGGGTGTGATCGTCCTGTAGCTGCCTCCCTCCATAGACGAGACGCTGCTCTCTAGGGGGGAATGTGCTGCATATAATGAATCCTCTCCTTGATATCTGCAATGGTATCTGAGCTCTCGAACTCAAAAGTGATGGTGCTGCCCCTCAGATCCTTGACGAACACTTCAATGCTACCCCATGACCATAGTTTGACTTGGATAGTGCTTCCGGCCTTGATGTTATAATCGGACAAAGTAAGGTTGTCCTCCAGCCGTACGGTTGTCAGCCAAAGAGCATCCGTCCTTCAGCTGCTTGCCATCAAACGTGAGGCATTGCTGGTCCAATGGAATGTCATCCATATGATATATCATAGCCTTGACAGTGCGGATGGTATCTGTATTCTGTACATCAAGGGTGATGGTTCTGCTTCTGCCTGTCATCATCTTGATGAAGATCGGCATTGGCATCCCACCGCGGTTGAGATCTAGGATGAGGCTGCATCCACTGTGGATTTCGTAATGGTCCAAAGTATGCCTGTCGTCCAGCCACTTCCCATCATAGATGAGGCGGTGCCGATCCTGAATCTTTGCTTTCACCACGTTGATGGTGTCTGAACCCAGAACCTCGAGAGGGATGGTCTCCCCGGTGAGGGTGCTGACGAAGATCCACATCTGTTGAGGGGCCTGCATCCAGTGAACAAGTGCATGAATTTGAATTCAAAGGGTAACTAGTTCACTAGCAAAGTTGAAAGCAGATATAGTGATCTACACATCAGCAAAAGTCCATGGTAGGATCACAAATAAATTAGCAATATAGCATATCACAAATAAATTAGCAATATAGCAATAAAGCAGATATAGAATTTTTGCTTAGGGTATGCCGACCCAAGATTCTAAATTTGGTGTGTATTCATTCAAAAAAAAAACAAAAGCGCAAAGCATCAACAATGAAAAATGCATCAAAGACCAAATAGGAGACACAGTACATCAATTAGCAACTTAGTTTCATGGCTGTACTGCTATACACCAGTTTTACTGCTGTGGATCACAGTTTTCAACAATTAAGTCTGTAACTATTTTTGTAGGCAAATAGTCTATAACTATTACCAAAGAGGAGAGTACATCGATTAGCAACTAGCAAGTGCTTTTATTAGTAACTAGCAAGTGCTTTTTACATAATAAGTATATAGAATCGCTCATCACAGTCACAGGAGATGAGGAGAGGCTCACGGAGTTATGGTTCACCCCGGCTCCTCAGCGGCTCAGAGGGCGGCGGAGGCGGAGTGGAGGTGCGGCCGTGCCTGTGTGGGCGTCGCCATCCCGCGGTGGCGGCGTCGACGTCGACTTCGCGTGCAAGTCGGGGACCGGACAATGGGATACATATGGAAGTATGGAACTGTTTTTATCTAACAACGGGAGTAGATTTGATTAGGCTTGAGATTGACCCAATATTATTTCAACTAAATAAAGGTATATATTAAATGTTAGAGATATAATTAATCTTATATAAAAAATTGTTTGGAAATTGACTAATTTAAATAAATGGATATTATTTGTATTTTTTTATGAGGTTAAAAAAAGTAGAAGGTGAACCACGCGCCCTTTGACGTGGGATTGCAGGCTTTAGCCGCTCATGAAAACATAACTCATTCATCAGAGATATTTGCTTATAGATGGCTAGGGCACCATATGAGTGATATATGGCGCCAACGAAGATTTTGTAGCTTTAAGGAATTAAGGCCTCAAACTCTGCTGTGGGTCGATGTTTGCCACTGAGTGGGAACGAGAGATATAAGGGGGAAAAAGTATGGGTGTAAGAAATTTACCATCCATATTAAAACGGTTAACCTATAGAGAATAAAGTTTTAGAATTCCTCATGCCAATGACAAAATTAACAACCTAGCTATAAAAAGAAGAAAATTTATAACAACCTAGCTACAAAAAGAAGAGACTCTGACTGTACGTAACCGATCTAAAATTCAGAAATCCAACCTTCTACCGGAGCAAACATTCTCTAATCAGTCGACTCTTATCCTGGAACTGGAAACATAATTCAGAAGGCACCATTGACATGCCATTGATAACAGGCCATATGTAACCAAAGGCTTGACATCATAAACCAAGATGTAGAGTCAAGATTTAACCAAGCATGACGAATTGACGATGATGCAGCACAGCACTTACCTCAGTACATGAAATCAGCCAATCACAGTCACACTGCCGCGGAAGAATCTAATGATACCAAGAATACCACAAGATTTCAGTTTCAAACAGTCGGTGCCAACAACAATCGTAACAAACAACTGCAAACGTAATTGCCTGGACAGGTAAAACGGATTTCATCATTACTTAATTGAAACAAAATTACAGAAGTCACCACCTGTTTTAATTCAGTTCCAAACTGATAGTCACAAAGCACTAGGTCTTAGTGCATGAGCAGAACAAACCAACCCAACCTCCAGCTATCAACTTTAACTGCCTTTTATTTTACAAAGCTTCGAGCTGGCATAAAGGTATAAAACTAAAAGGAATAGCACAAAACTAAGCCCAATACTAGAACAAAGTGACCACACCCACCAATACCCGCAAATACATCAACCATTGCAGTGATCTCTTTTTCACAAATCATATGGTTTAACCCCATCTTGTCCTCCAATCAGGAGACTCTTGTCTTGGAACTAGAAATGTAATTCAGAAGCCATCATTGACATGCCACTGACAGACCATATGTAACTCATACCTTGACATTATATGGTCATCTGCTTTTCGGAATATTGTCTGCCACCAAAGACGTCCATCTGCATTGAGCTTTTTCCCTTTCTGTGTCAAGCGACAGCAAGCCATCGCTGACGAGGTTTGTGACTGCAAGGCAGGATAGCCAATCGATCTCATATGGGCAGAACCGGTACTTCTTTGTGACATGCTCGTTGTCAATCTTCCTCATTGACCGATCGCCAAGGCTGAACGTGAAGAGACCTTCCCCTTCGATCCATAGCACCACCACACCACTCTTCCCTCGGAAAATCTCCAATCTGATCTTTGCACTGGCATGCATCTTAAGCACCCGCATGGGCAAGGAACTTGTCATATCGATCGTCTCAGAACGAACCCAATTGCCAGTACCAGTACCTTTATGCTTCCACACCGACATGTGAAGACCCTTCATGAGCAGCAACAGAAGCCCCCCGTCTGCAGAATTTGCCAGCAATGGTGTCTTGTTGCGCTTTGCTTCAGATGGGAGCTCCAGGTATAACAGCTCTTCCCCGTCGACATGTAGCGTCACAACATGACTGGGTGCCAAGCTTTTCCAGCATCCGCAGATCCAATGGATGGCACCATGGGAAGCAGCAGCTGGGGATGATGACACCAGGAACAGGCCAGCCATTAGATCAGGGAAGCCTGCAGGCCTCCACCATGCTCTACTCTTTGAACAGTAGTACACATAGATAAACTTCTTTCCTATGTTCCAAAGGGCCACCAGTCGGAAGGATTGTGTCATCCGCCCGTCGAGGTTGATATCATCAGTGACAAGCAAAGCATAGTGGTGTGGTGGCTTGTATGGAAGGCCAGGAAGATGAAACACTTTACCGGTGAGAGGATTGCATACGCATACCACATCTGGCTTGGGATCACCTTCGGCGTCTTTCGAGTGATGGCAGAGGACCAGGAAGCTGTCTTGGGATGCAACAGGCTCATAAAAATTGAGGGTTGAATTAATACCCTGAATGAAGTTGCCAAGGGACAGTGGGCTGGTTGGACTGTAACCCTCTTTACAGCCAGCAAATGGTAACAATTCAGACGTGGGCATGAAGCTCGGTGCCAAACAGCGATTTTTGTCCCTGTGATGCTGCCACAAGTGGTCAGGAGCCTCGGCATTGTCCTGGTAGAAGAAGCCAAGGAGGAGGGACGAGGTGAAATCATGGTCGAGGTGCCGTGTCATGAGGCCATCAAGAAAGGCAGTCTCTTTTATGATAGAGCGCCATAACTTGGAGGATGAAGCAACACGCGCTAGTGAGACTGGATCGGATATGTATTCTGGGATCTTGTAGATGATGTCTAGTGGAAGATGTGGTTCCTCTTCTTCCTCCATTACTGCTTGCTGCAAAGAAAAAGAAAATGCAGTACTATGTTAAGTCCCACAAAAATAAATGGTTCCTCCAATGCACTCTAATGCTAGGTCCCAAATCCCCAATACTGACACACTGTAATCAAAAGATAGGAGCACTTCTTTCTTCTCAGCTTTTAAACAACAATTTAACACATATAACCTAAACAATCCTATACAATCTTACAGCATTTTTAGGAACTAGGAATCCACAGCCTGCTGTACCTGAAACATTGTCATCGCGCTCAACCATGTTCCCCATTATTCAAGAAATTTAGCAATAAATAACACACCCCACACTGTTCGCCATGGGTTAGAGCTAATTTCTCCGCATAATCCCGTACTGATTTGTCTCCTAGATCAAAAGACCAGAACGAGGATTCCTTCGGCCCTCAACCCCAAAGGGTCAAACCAATCAAGGCAACCAAAATCATCTAGCGCACCGGCAGTGTCTAGGCTCCGGGCGAACCAGTCGGTCTTTGGAACTAGGTCTGGAACGGCAACCACAGCGTGAGAGCGGCCTGATCTACCAGGCCGAAACCCATCGATATTACAATAACTAGGTATAGGTAACTGCGTGGAAACTGAGGGGGTCAGAGGAAATGGAGACCTTATAAGAGCGATTCGTCGCCGCAGTAGGAGAGGGCTGGCCGTCCGCCAGTCGGCGCTCCACCAGCTCCGGCTGCGCACGGAGAGGAAAGGTGTGCGAGGCGGAGAGATTGGGGTCTGAAGAGAAGACGAACGGAGCAGGGCAGGTATCGGATGGCCGCCTGTAGCTGTAGGCAGAAGCCGCTCTCTCTTCGTGGGCCGGATGCCCGATTCTTTTTTTTCTTCTCTTTTGGGAATGATTCAAAAAATTTCGGAGTCTATCATACTTGCTGCAAGGATTCGGCCCAAGTACACCTCAGCTAGGTGGGTGACGTGCTTTTTTTTTTAGCAACCGGTGGGTCACGTGCTATGAGCCTACGTGACCCCCAAATTATTTAGTGTGGACTACTTCATCTTTCAAACTATAAAACTATAGTAGATTTTACCCTAATTACATACTTTACTCTTCAAACTATAAAACTATGATAAACTTTTCCTTAATCGCATTCGCGGGGCAAATTACATTTACTACCTTTCCTTTGCTCATAGAAAAATACATTTACAGCATTTATTTCAAATAATAATATTTATTGCACTTTGCTTCAGATAATAATGGTAAGTTTTGCCCCAAGGTAGATACCGTTTTCTAAAAGGATGATACATTTATTTATTTTAAAAAATTAGTTATTTTATTTACTTTATACGAAAACCCTACAACGTGCTTTTGGATTTTCTTTTTGTCTTGAGAGTGATAGAATTACTTCATCCATTATAAATTATAACTCACTTTAGTTTGTCTTAAGTTAAACTTCTTCGATTTTCACTAAGTTTTTAGAAAAAATATACTTGTTCAAATACATGTATTAGCAAAATATGTTTTTTTGGATCTAATGAAAGTAATTTGGTGTAATAGATGGTAATGCATTTTTCTAAAAAATTAGGCCTTGTTTAGTTCGCAAAAATTTTCAAGATTCCTCGTCACATCGAATCTTTGGTCGCATGCATGGAGCATTAAATAAAGACAAAAATAAAAACTAATTACACAGTTTATCTGAAATTTGTGAGATGAATCTTTTGAGCCTAGTTACTTCGTGATTGGACAATGTTTGTCAAATAAAAACGAAAGTGCTACAGTAACCGAAAAGCCAAAATTTTGCGAACTAAACAAGGCCTTAATCAAATTCGGCGAGTCTGGCTTAGAATGAACTGTGATCTGAGATGCAGAGCAGCACGTGTCGGAAGCTTATGATTTGGAGCCAAGCGTTTCCTCTCCTTTTTTTTTCCCCCTTCTGGAAAGTGAGAAGAATGGTCACATGCAATGCAACTTGACCGCCGCCATAGGCAGTGGCGGAGGGAAGGGGGGGCTGAGGGGGGCCTGGCACCCCCAACCTTCCCATAACTCCCTTAATACACCACATAGATTAGATGTTTAATTATCTAATTAGCTAGTTAATGATATTATCTGTACTAAGATTTTTATTCTTATTTCATATTAATCTCTAATAGTTTCTTATACAAATAGAATCTAGATCTTTCTAATATTTTCTTCATATCTTTTATTTTTATTATTGCCTATCAAACATCAGTTTGTCCCCTACCACACACTTTAATTAGCTAGTTAATTGAAAATCAACGTTTTTCTTGTTTAATCCTTCTGATTGATCTCCAACAATGGGATCTATATTATTTAGCATTAGTCTTGCTATTATCTTTCTTATCTCCTATGCTTCTATCAATATTCGTCTAAACTCTAAACGGTCATTTAGCCCGTTGTACTCAACTTTTAAACACTAACAGTGGTATGGTGTTTCTGTTTAGCCTTCTATTTAAATAACTGTTTTACCTGTTTAAGTGATCGTTTTGTCTAAGACTAAATGATATGTAACTGATTGTTTGTCATTTGATGTTAGGATCTAGTACTAATTAATTTTGCCCCCATTTAACTACTTGTTTTTATTGTGATTCTTTTCCTGGGCAAAGAAATAGAATGATCAGGTGAAGGTTAGAGGCTTGAGACTAGTTAAATTTTTCTTTAATTTTTTTAGTTTTTCTGCTTTTTTTGCATCGCAATACAAACGTTTATTTTGGTGCTATGTACACCTTTGTCATGTAATATTTTGACACACATGATTGTTCTTGGTTTGCACGGCCCCCTATGTTCAAATCCTGGCTCCGCCCCTGGTCATAGGCCCACGTAGCACGAGCCGAATTAGAGGTAGCAGCGTGCTTGCAGGTTGCACCGAGGACGGCATGGCCCATGAATAGTCACCATCTCTTACCCTACTAGTACAGGTACTAGGCCTGCTCTGTTCCTACTTTTCCCAAACACACGCTGCAAGCCCAAACCAAAGCCAAAATGCTCCGCGCCATCGGATCGGCTGCGTCTCACGTGCTACCCAAAATATCCTCGCCTTGTGCTCGGAGACGGAGAGGGCAGAGAGAGAGAGAGAGAGAGAGATGCTAGAGAGTACCCAACTACCCATGTCAAATCTTTGCAAATACTCCATCCATACCAAAATGAATGATCTTAGAGGTTTATTAGTCAAAGTCAAACGGTTGGAATTTTGATCAAACTTACAAAAAATCTATTATATTCATAATACCAAGTATATCTAGCTATTTGGTTTCATGATAGTTTGACCTATAAACTCTCACGCCTAAATGGTTTTTTTGATAAAGAGAGTAGCCAAATACTGAATAGATAGAGCGAATAGGAGAATAAAACTGAGGCGGACACAACAAACCATTACAACTCTATGAGAAATATCATATGTCATAAAAGGAAAGCAAACTAGTTCTCCCATCCGTTAAACTATCTAAAGTTTGGCAAAACTTCTAGAATATCTATAACACTAAATAGGTATACTATTAAAATATATTGAATGAAACAAAAATATAATGATATCTATTTAGTAGCATAAATATTAGTAACAACAACAAAAAAAGTATTTTTCATACGAAATAAGGTCTTGTTTAGTTTTTCAAAAAAATTCAAAATTTCCTGTCACATCGAATCTTGCGGCACTTGCATGGAGTATTAAATATAGACCAAAAGAAAAAAAATTAATTACACAGTTTACCTGTAATTTACGAGATAAATCTTTTGAGCCTAATTAGTCATGATTGGACAATAATTATTAAATACAAACGAAAGTACTATAATATCCGAAATCCAAATTTTTTGCCAACTGAACAAGGAATAAGTCGAATTTGAGATGCTTTGACTCAGTACCATGTTAGAATTATATTCTTCCGGGGAAGGAGAAAGTAATTGACAAAACTATTATAAATGCAAAGCAACTAAACTAGTCCAAAAAATAAAATTGCATCAAATTAGTTATATTTTATTAGTAGAAAGGATAATTTGTCTACACAAGACACACACCACAGCGTCTCCTAGGCCTTGTTTAGTTGGCCAAAATTTTTGCATTTGGCTACTATAGCATTTTCATTTGTATTTGATAATTATTGTCCAATTATAGACTAACTAAGTTCAAAATATTCGTCTAATAAATTACAATTAAAATATACAATTAGTTATTTTTTATCTATATTCGATCTTCTATGTATGCAAAGATTCGATGTGATAGAAAATCTTGAAAATTTTTGATGTGATAAGAAATCTTGAAAATATTTGAAAATTTTTTGAGAACTAAACAGGGCCTAATCATAACTGGGACACTGTTTCAAAAAGTTGTCCACTGGAGCCTCATGTCCTACACAAGCGACAGGCACAAGATAATAAGGTAAGATAAAATAAAATACAAAAATACTATCCAATTTCCCATTCTAAAAGTTCCCACTGAGGCCTACTTTGGCAATTCGGGGTTATTAGCTCAGGGAACAAAACAGAGGGGAGGAATTTTTTTTTGACATGTAGATCCCCTGTTGGGATTCCACGTGGGGGGTTATTTCCCTGCTGCTGTTTGGAAGCAGTTGCAGGGGAGAGATGGATGCATGCATGCACGATCAGCTTGAGCAGCTCCAGCAAGCAGCATACATGCACGGATTAATTTTTCGTGATGACTTGTGATTCTGTGCTATACATCTACAATGTCTATGATTCCAGGAACAAGTCTTGGCTTATTTGATAAGTGTACTATAGATATAGTAGTATAAAAGCGTCTTAAAAAATAAGAAAATTCAAAAAAAAAAAACAAAGTCATTACATATCAATGCTAGCATCTCATAGTGATAGAAAAATCTCAAGAATAAGTATGTTTACATAAAAATATATAGGCGTTTCAAACTGAAATCAAGTCTTTGCACAACTACATGGAAGCCAGAAATATCAGCTATCATTATAAAATTTGACCACACTTCACTTGTCTCAAATATGCATTTGTTCCACCAAAACCTCTGCAAATAACATAACAAAAATAGTAAGCCCTTGTAACAGATTTTTTCCCACAAGTTTGTATATGAATGCATCATATAAAAAAATAAGGTTAAAGAATAAAGTTGCAGCAAGCTAACACATGCAAATGCAGTCTAGTTCTGACTAACCAGTGGAGGCTTTTCTTTTCTTTTACATACACAAGCATGGAGTCTAATGGAAAATTATCTAGTGGCTACACCTGTCAACTAAGTTCCAATTTAATCAATATTTAGAATTAAAAAAAGGAGATTCTGGCAAGTAGGACAATCATGTGTTCTCGGAGACAAACCGTACTTAACAAATATATAGTACACATCAGTTAAGATTAAAACTAAACCTAAACCTGAACTTGATTACTAATGTTGGTTGTTGCAACTAAATAGACTTAAATAAAATAACCAAACCTGAACAGAACCTTTACCCAATAGACTAGACTAAGACTAATAAACTAAACTAAACCAGAACATGATCAGTTGATCCTGATTACTGCAACTAAATTTAACTAAATCTAAACCTGAAACTAAAACTTAAACCTTAAATCAATGCATATGCAAAAGCAGTTCCAATTTAATTAACTTAATATATTCAAAGTAACAAACTGAACTACGACAGGCAAAATATGTAGTTACTAGCACATCAGGTTCTTAAAAAGATGATATAATGTCTTGTACAAGCAATGACATGCAACATTGGCAAGTGCAAGTTGTTGTTCAAACAATATACCTGCATACAATGACTGCAGGTGCCTTTTTCTTCTCAATTCAAATATTGCCTCCACCAACATTGCCTCCACTGATAGAACTGCAAGTAAGCACAAGGAAAAGCATTAGCAGCTAAGGCATCCCAAAGTAAACTAATCTATTGGCAGCTAAGCATTACCTAATATGCTGGCGAACATTTTTTAATCATTTATCATATAGGAAAAGCTCTGTTTATTCAACACAAAACTAGCAATAACTGAGCGTTCAGTCAAGTTCGTTCAGTCAAGTTGCTAAGATCCAGACAATTAAATTTCACTCTTGCACGCGTTCAGTTAGGTTACTATCAACAAGCCATGTCCAGTTTGCCATGGAAAACAGTATCCATCTCACTAAAAGATGCAGCAGGCAATAAGCATGCAGTTAAGTACCTGGCAAAGAGGAGAAGCGACAACAACACTTTAATTTTCCAGCGGTAACCATTTAGCGTTAATAACATGAAAAGTTCTTAAAAGATTCTAACATAGTACCTCCAGTGGTCAATCTAATATGTACAATAACATTACTAAAAACTGGAGCTAGACCAAATTACTTGCACAGGGCTTCTCAACTTCTCATAAGGAGTAAGGGAACCTTCATTTACAGATGTATGTCACAGCAGTATGTGCAAAACAAAAAAAATTCTCCAATTTCAATGACTAAAATACATAAAATATTTGCACAAACATACCAGTAGGTTTAGTATCAAAATAAATGACATAATAATAAAGAAGAGAGTATTTCTAAACTACCAAAACAGAAGATGGAGCTACAAGTTTACTACTCATTATGGTTCTATAATTGCATACTTTTGAGTGTGAATCAGTAGCTGTTGCGTCTAGCTAGAATAACTTTCCAATCATCATTCATTATATCTGCCCACCAATCATTTTATTTAGCAGTCTCATCAGATGTCATAGCAGGACATATACTCTGGATTTGATTATCATCAGGTGCAGCAATATTATCTGTGTAGAGTGGTGAAACATCCATAGAAGATCTGAACCAGGCTGCCTCAGTGTGTGTTCTTGGGGTAGTATCAAATAGAGACTTGAAAGATCCAAAACTGGATGACTGAGAAATATAGGGTGCAACCATTGACTGGCTATCATGGTTAGACACAGAATCAAGTGGACTAGCAGAGTAGCCTGAATATGGTGCCCCGATAACACCAGCTCTTGGGTGCAAACTAGCAGACTAATATATGTCATTACGCAAGGGCATAGAGTCATCAGGCTTTGGGAATATGCAGTGGTCAAAGGATTTGGCAGAATAAACAAAGAGGATGACATTGCTCCCAAAACTCTGCTCTTTTGAGACTGCATGAGATTAAAAGTTAATCTCATAGGCAGCGGCCTCAGCTACTCCAAGTTCTCACGCCAGCTAGTCACCGGCGGCAAGAACCAGTTGGCTCGTAGATCTACGAAAACCCTAGCGGATCCAAAAACTACTGCAACAAAGGAGATGAGGTGCCCTAACCTTCGAGACGGATGGCGATGGCGGTAGAGGTGGAGATCGCGACGACGAACGAGGAACAAGACGGCGGATGAGGACCGAGACGGCGGACGATGACCGAGACGGCGGCGGTGGAGGAGCGCCCGAGCTGACCCCTGCGTCGACGTCGGAAGCACAAGAGAGGCTAGCGAGGTGGAGGGATGTCGCGGTGACGCACGGATGCCGAGGCGAGGGCGGCCGGATGCTGTGGCGGCGGCGGTGGCGTCGCGAGCGGAGGAAGAAGCGTCGCGAGCTCGCGAGCGGAGATGAGCGCTCGGGAAACCCTCCCGGCCGAATGGGTCGTGTATTTCTTCCTCGTGGAAATCGCTGGGAAGCGGGCTGCAATTCTCGTCTTGGTGGGCTGCCAAAGGGTGCATGATTTTGGCCCAGGAAGGCTGGCACGGGGGAGGCTGGCCCAGGAAAAAGGCCGGGATCCCCTGGAAAATTGGGCTGCCAAAGGAAGAGGATTGAACGTACGATTTCCCACTTCGACGCAGACACAGGGGGCACAGGGCCACTAGTCCGCTACAGCATCAAGCATCCCTAGCTAGGGAAGTAAACGGCCGGGCACCCCTCATGTCCCAGCAACAGAAAAGATGAGCCATGCCCATGCCCATCCATCCATATACAAATATACAACACTGCTGCAATGCATATGCATGCAAGGACGACGACGAGACGACGAGTGAGCAGTGGCCACAGATACCCACATCTATCCCTCTGTTCTATCAGCTGGTTGGAATGGATCCCACTCCCACGTACGCCACTTTGGGCTCTCTTCTCGTTTCTTTTTCTTTTCTTTTTCATCTTCCTTTGTATAAAGCCAATGCAAGCCGCCCCATGTCGCCGACCTGCGATCCTAACGCCTCCACCAAACGAAACGCCCGGCCGTCTCCCTTGATCTCCGATAGTTTACTCCCTCCATCCCAAATCCCAAATTATAAGTAATTTTAAAAATTTTAGAGAGTCAAAATATATTAAATTTGACCAAAATTATAGAGAGAATTATAAAGATTTATGATATCAAATAGGTATAATATAAAATTATAATTAATAAAAAAATCTAATGATACATAGTTGGCAACATAAATTAAATGTTATCGTCTTATTCTATAAATTTGGTCAAACTTAAGATGGTTTGATTCTTTAAAATTCTTGTAATGATTTACAATTTGGAAGACAATGAGTATTCTTTGTGTTCAAATAAACTGTTTTCTGCAAAGTTACTGTATAATTTTTATAAAAATTCCACGTTCCAAACGAGCCTCAATTGATGCCAAAGCTACTTAAAAGAAATGGTGTCCAATTGTCCAGGGCCATGCATGCATGCGCCCATGCACGGTGTCACTGTTTTTATATAAAGAGGATATATCCTGCTTATTATTGAAAACAATTGCAAAATAACTGTATTATTACTGGTATTACCAGCTTATATTATTACCAGAGCGGCATAGGCCTTGTTTAGATCCTAAAAGTTTTTGAATTTTGACACTATAGCACTTTCATTTTTATTTGACAAATATTGTCCAATCATGGACTAATTGAGCTTAAAAGATTTGTCTCGTGATTTATAGGCAAATTGTGCAATTAGTTTTTGTTTTTATTTATATTTAATGCTTCATACATGGTATAAAATTTAATGTGCCGGAGAATCTTAATTTTTCTTTTTGTTTTTAGGTGAGCTATCTATGACGATCTATCCACCGATCCACGCTCCCTAGCTAGTCCCTACTGTTCTCTATAGCTCTTGTCGCCGGGCAAAAATGGCGATGCATGCACCCCCTCCTTTTCGATCTCAGTCTCACACGCACGCCGGCTCGCTAGTCGCTATGCATGATGCATCAATGCATGCATGTGTGCTGTGTGCTGCCATGCCATGCCATGCATGGATCGGTCATGTCATCAGCAGCACTGCTCCAATATATATACAGCATGTTGGCGGCATATGCATGTAAAACGTGGTCTTTATACATATGGAAGGACGCTCTACTATTGCTAGCATATTATATATACACAATACGGACTAGTGTACAACAACAATAATAGTGTGAACGTCTGAACGACGTACTACGTAGTACTACGACCTTTGTGCTTCTCACATTGCAGGTATTTCGCAATAAAATATATACGCATATGGTGGTAGCTAGTATCATGCAATGCAAAGGCGCAGAGGACGTGAGAGATCATATAGTACTGTAGATCAGTGGATGCCTGCGCCGGCCTAGCTAGAGGTGAGAAGCGAGATGCTGGCCGGCCGGCCACCATGATGCTTCAAATGGCAGACAGCAGGCCGGTTTAGGTCCTCTTTGGTATGGTTCTTTTGGGCTTCAGCTTCTGACGCGTGGTGCTGTAGCGCACTGTGTATAGCGCACTCGATCTAGCGTTAGGCCTTGTTTAGTTCACCCTAAGCAAAAAATTTTTAAGACTATTTCGTTCCGGCAACTAAACAAGGCCTTACTGAAGCCGGTTTGAAAATTGAAACTACCTATACGTACGTGTTACTCTATGCAGTAGCTGGGCCGTGTCGTGGGCCATGCTGCATCATGCATGTGGACTTGTAATATATAGTACCTCGCTGTCCAAAAAAAAAAATGTTACTACACGTACATTCTCACTTAAATACCTCTGGCAATGCAAGGTCTAGCTAGATAGGCAGTGTACACGTTTTATTTACAGACCTTGTTAGGTCTTGTTTAGTCCTAATTTTTTTTAGATTCACCGTCACATAGAATTTTTGGATGCATATATATGATATTAAATATAAATTAAAAAAACTAATTATATAATTTATCTGTAGTTTGTGTTACTAATTTATTAAGTCTAGTAAGTACATAACAATATTGCAGTAGCTGAACCAAGAATTTCCGCGAGCTAAACAAAGCCTTAATGAGGGCACATATATGTCCGCACACTGCATACGCATCGATCGACCTTGCTTAATTTGTGATTTTTTTTTAATTTAGCTACTGTAATATTTTTTATTTTATTTAAGTATCTAATTATAGACTAATTAGGCTGAACAGATTTATTTCGTAAATTATATGCAAACTGTGTAAATATTTTTTTTTATATTTAATGTTCTATACATACGTTCAAAGATTTAATATGATGGGACAAAAAAATTAGAAACTAGGCATCCTTTCTGTTGTCAAAGGAAAAAAAAAGACGTCCTTTCGGAATGAATAAGGTCCGGCTCCACCACAACGCCAATAATCTCGAAATGGACTCCGAATAGACAGCCCAGCGGTAGTGCTAGCGACATCTCTAGCTACCAGCTAGCCCAGCACTTATGTGGGGGCCCGGAATATCGGACATCATCAGATAAATGACAAGTGATTCCAAGTACTGTTCGTAGTGTCCAAATAACAACAGTAGATGTAGGGCGCGTGGGGGCGATTTTATGAAGCATGAAAAAACAGCCCCATTTCAGTGGACCTACTAGGTAGATGTGTATCTATCTGGTTGTAACCAAACACTGTTTATCTTCTTCCAACACCGCGGCGCGTTGAACATTTTTTCGCTTTTCTTCCCGCGACACACTTGCTCGTCCAAGCTTTCTTGCCAACCTTGTCTCTGACGACGTGAACGCCACCAAATTCACTCTTCTTTGCCGGGCGTGGCAAACCATGCTACCATTCCATTTTTCTGCCCCAGCCGACCCTAACACCAACGATGCCACCCACCAGCCATGCGAACTCCACCCTCCGATCCTCCAGCTGACACATCCACACTACCTCGGCCACCTCATCTGCCTAGTTGCCTCTGAGAGGCTTGCTAACTAATGTGCCTTGCAACAAATAAGACAAAAGTCTACTGTAAAATAAAAATGAAGGGGGAGATAAGGGAGGTTATTAATAGATTCATTTTTTGAGAGACGGACAAAACACATTGGTACAAGACGAGCGGCACATCTGTCCGCGAGACCACGCCTGGGTTGATCAAAACTTTCACTGGCGACACGGATGCTCGCTTCCAGAAACGAGATAACAAAAACAGAAAAAGCCCTCCTCCTCCCCGAGTGCTAGGCGCTGGGATGAACAACACAAGGGCCTTGTTACTTCCAAAAAATTTTGCAAAATAAGAATAGTAGCACTTTCGTTTGTATTTGACAAATATTGTTCAATTATGGACTAACTAGGCTCAAAAGATTCGTCTCGTCAATTCCGACCAAACTGTGCAATTAGTTTTTATTTTCATCTATATTTAATACTTTATACATATGTCTAAAGATTCGATGTGACGGGGAATCTGAAAAATTTTGCAAAATTTTTTGGGAACTAAACAAGGCCAAGGTGGAGCTCCGTGGGGAGCAGCAACCAATAGATCAATGGCGTGTTTGGTACAACTTATAACAGCTTTATGAGCCGTTGTGAGCTGTTTTTTTTGTCAAACACTTTTCTAAAACAGCTTTATAAGTGAAGCCGTTTTTCTTTTTCTCTCACAAAAACATGAGTGAGGTGAAGCTGAAAACAGTAACTTATTGCAACTCTCTTCCTTTTTTTTTATCCCATCTATGCAAGAAGTAGTTGGTTAAGCTATTTTACCAAACAGTTTTTCCAAACTAGCTTAGCTTCATTTAGAAAGTTGCTCATGAAGCTATTTTCTAAAAATACAGCTTTACTAGTGAAGTTGAGTTGTGTCAAACAGGACCTAAATGGAGCATTGTGGTAACCCTAGACGAACTCGGGGGCTCTGACAATTGGTTGAAAAGCGTGGCAGTCCGTTGCTGCTTAGTGAGCTTAGGGAGGGGCATGAGCAGGTTGAGCGCCTTCCGTACTCACAAAGAAAGTTGTTTAACAACGATATGATCTTTGAAGACTGACTTTGATCCTTTATTTTTATAAAAATATCTATTAAAAAGTAGTATATGTATATTTTTATAAGAGTACTTTTCAAGACAAATCTATTCATATCAACTAAAAAGTTATTTGATTTATATTCCTAATATTTAACCTAACTTTCAAAATGACTTTAATTCTTTATGAGTATGGAGCGAGCATATATATAAACTAAGGGGGTGTTTGCTTGGAGTTGTTAAAGTTTAACACGTACTGTAACATTTTTTGTTTTATTTGACAATTAATGTCCAATCATGGACTAATTAGGCTCAAAAAATTCGTCTTACAAATTACTCTCTAGTTGTGTTTTTAGTTTTATAAGTAGTCTATATTTAGTACTTCATATGTGTGTCTAAATATTCGACGTAACAGACAGTAAACTTTAATAAACTAAAATGTGGCCTAAGGCCTTTGTTTAGTTCGTGATAGGAAAAATTTCACAATACTGTAGCACTTTCGTTTGTTTGTGGTAACTATTATCCAACCATAGACTAACTAAGCTTAAAAGATTCGTCTCGTCAATTTCGACCAAACTGTGCAACTAGTTTTTATTTTCGTCTACATTTAATATTCTATGTATGCGTCTAAAGATTCGATGTGACGAGAAATCTTGAAAAGTTTTGGATTTTTGGATGGAAGTAAACAAGGCCTAAATATAGGGCAAAAGATGAAGGTCTATCCTAAGCTATCCTCTACAAATTCATCAGTTTGATCAGTGGCGGCGCCGCAACCACAAACAAACACAGGAACGGGCATGCTGCTTGCTCGCCAAATGGCAAACGCAGAGACGGATCGGAGCAGTAAAAATCAGAGAACTGGGCAAGTGGGCAGTTGGTCAGACGCCCAGACGGCCAATGGCTGATCACTTGTTCAAACAGTGAGCGAGTGCCGAGTGGGGGAGGTGCCGAGGGCCCCTGGACTGCAGTTGGAACAGCGCCACTACCACGAGCCAGCGCGGCCCCTTCTTGCGTCCGATCGAGCGGACAAGCACAGGCCCCAGCCGTCACGTCTCCCGGAACGGGACATGGGGGAGAAAGTGCCGAATCCACCACCACCAACAAGCAACAAAATGGCGTCTCGCCCCCGCTGCCGAGTGCCGACCTCGGGAGTGGTGGGAGAAACCGAGCCGAAACCAGCATTGGGCTGTGTGGGTGGCGGTACACGACCACGGGCGGAGGCGCAGGCAAACGGGGAAAGGACGAGAAGGGGTGGAGTGGATGGAACCGGAGGGGCCGACAGCGACGTAGGACGGTAAAAATGCCGCGCTGCAGTGGAGTGCTCTCCGCTCTGCAGGGCATAGGGCGACGGGGCTCGCCCAGTCAGTCACTCGGTCAGTGTCAGTCAGTAGCAGTCAGCCAGCCCAGTTCTGCGGCTACTCCTGTTCAATGTACTGTAACTCGTACAGTACGCAGCACAGCGTGCCAGTAGCTCCTCCTCAATCTCTACCTTCTACGTGTACGGAGTACACCAATTGTGTACTACTCGTATACCACTAGCTTGTGCGGACTTAACAGTGCGTCCGGGGCCACGTCCATCTGCGTTGCTCCCCAGACCCCAAACCGGGTCCTGGGTGTCTCAATCGCCAACGGACAGCCGCTAGCAGACGACGAACGTACGAGGCACAGTTTTCCTGTACAATCTGAAACGCAGTAATGCTGTCAGATTTGCTGTGGGGGTGGTTCAGTGGTCCTGAAATGCATCTCATGAGTGTTCTAAATCTCAAGCTAAACTAGTACAGTATCCTTCAAAGATCCAGTTAATGTGCACGCATGGACCAGTAGAACAAAATACTACCATTTCAGAACCAATTCATGCATGGGGTACAAGTACAAATCTCAACCATGGCAGATCCACGGCAATGGCAACAGCCCATATCTCAACAGCCACATACCAGAGGGAGACTAGCCATGTTGCTTCTTATGGCTCGCGCTCTCTCTCTCTCTCTCTCTCTCTCTCTCTCTCACACACACACACACACACGCACACACACATACTTTCTCCCATTATTACTACTTAATTAACAACGGTCACCGACAAGCAAAGCTGCTAGACGCCACACACAAGACCAGCTGCCATTCCAGACGCCGATAGTTCAGCCGGAACAGAAAGCTGTCAAAAGCGGTCTAGGGGAAGAAGAACGGGTTTGTAGTCGGGAACGGCGCCGGCGGGTGAGACGGCAGCGGCATGCCGCCGTTCGCCCCGGCGGCGGTCGAGAATCCTGATGATGCTGCAGAGTGGTGCAACGGCACGTGAGGGGAGCCCTGCGTTTGCCATGCCCAGGTGGGGAATGGCTGGGCACCCAGCTCAGGCCTTCGCTCCATTGGCCTTTCCTGCACCTGCACAAGCATGATGAGCATTGTAAAGTTTTGATCACAGTGAACGTTTTCACCTGAAAGTCGTTCACAGGAAACAGAGTGAACAAACAACCAAGATGGGATCTTTCTGGTTCGGTGAGCATGATAAATTATTCAGGATTCTGTTTTAATTAATTAATTAATTAATTGTAATAGTACTCCTACTCCGTATATGTGTATGTGAAGCCAAATCAGAGTTGATGGTTGCTCTATTTCCCGTAAATTCAGAGCATCCTCAGGACTAAAGCTGCAACACGTGACCCCTGATCAGCGTACTAAGATGCATCCCATGTTATGTCAAGAAACTGTGACCGAACAACTGCCGTGTTTCAAAAGATGGAAACTGGCAGAACGGTCTGGTCGAAACATCACTCAGCTCACACGGCAAACAGTAGCTGCGATACTCAGCCCCCCCCCCCCCCCCCCCTGGTGGGTGGAGTGTATTTCCATGGAACAAGGCATTTCATAACAAATTTCAAAGCAAGTTAACTGTTTGTAGGGAATCAAGGTACAAGTGATGTTTAGCTAGCTAGTCCCAGTAAAAAAGTTAGACATGTCGACATATATATTCGGCTTGTTTCTTTTCATTATTTTCTTTTTGGAACACAGGGCATGTTCAGCTAACCATCCTGGATTCTATAAATAGTTTGGAATAACTGATGGCGTAGGAATAGCAATTTTTTCATGTGTAACAAAGGGATCTTGGTGATACCTGGTGGTTCGGAAAGGAGCCATGACAGGCTGACGAGTACAAATGCTGATGGTGAGATGACACTGCTGGGTTTTGCTGATACCCGGGCCATGGGGATGATGAGCTCATTGGCTACAGCAGCAGGAGATAGAAGCAAATACTGTAAGATCAATAATAGTTGTAGGACGTGGACCACGAATTAATCTCAACCAACCATATGCCAATCAAATAATCCTATGAATCTTTATAGGTCAGGAGTTACTAGTAGGAACTAGTATCAGAGGTCCAAGATTCTACAATGAAGACAATTAAACCTACAGTTGCTTCCATCTTAAGATTTTAATTTTTCTTGACACCTCTTTAGCTACCATAATTAGAAGGTTATATACCAAAAAATTGAATGGATCATTTTACCTGAGAGGCCATCGTATTTGAAGATTCAGGGGAATCACATGTTGGCTGGAGGCTGGTTAAGGTATAGTCCCTTTTGGGATCTTGCACATTAGGTTGTGAAATCCGCAAATCCAAATCAATGGCATCACGATCAACAATTGCTGAGGGCGTAGTGAAAACCATGAGATACATCTAAAAAACTCTGGCTTATATGAAAAAAATTGTCAGATGATGAGGCTGATTGTAGTACCCTCAGTTTCGGTGTCAGGCAGGCTATTGTCTCCTGCATTGTAGGAGCTAGGCTCAAAGTTAGTAACAGCTTCCCTCCCATTGAAGCGAAGGGCTGCCCTGTCATAAGCCCTACCAAATTGGAACAAGCATTAAAAGTCAGCAAAGTTAATGAAGCTGATGAAACCAGCATGTCCTTAGAAAATGAACCGTGAAAGCTACAGTGGTACCTTGCCGCTTCAACTTCACTGTCAAAGAGCCCAAGATAGATGTACCTGCATGTGAATTCCAGTTGTGAGATACTCTCTGTCTCACCAAAGGGATGCCTACACTAGTAGTAGGCCTTGACAAAACTGGCCCTAGACTACGGAATGCAGAATTGCATTGTCTGCAAATGCTCATATCTGAAATCTAGTGGTTGCTGCAAATAGATCTGTATGATATTGTTAGGTGCCATGGCAAAACAATGAGTGGTGGAAGTGCAGCTTCCACCAATATAACAAGAGACATACTAACCACTATTAGCATACTAGAATAACAACCACACTGACCCCAGCGAGAATCACCTTGTTGTATTCCTTAAAATCACCCCCAAGCTGCACCTAACATGAACTTAAATTACGTATAATTAATCATTGACCACACCCATGTCAAATGTGAAATCAAGCCAACTTCATCCCAGCATCGCTTCTAGCTCATAACCATGCATAAAAACATTTGAGCTGCAGCTAACAGAGTATAAAAAGGGAAAGACAGGGGCTACTATGTATGCAGGTCAATATTTTACTGCCACTACCAGCTTACTTCTTGCCAAGAAGTTGCCCCATCCTAGCTTCCCAGCGGCCGCACTTGTGCAGCGTCACGCCACGGTACTTCGAGCTTCCCCTCGCGAACCCTGTGCTCTGCCGCCGGAGTATGTGCACGAATTCCTCCTTGGTCCAATTCCTCATCTGGAAAGCGCACCCATCAATCGACCGCGAATCATGGAGAAACTGTAGATGCCATTTGATGTTTTCATGCAGCTATTACCTGCTTTAAATCATCCTCGTAGTCGCCCAGACTGAAGTTGATGTCCGCCTCGAGGCCGCGGAACTTGATCGCAGCTCGATCGTACGCCCTGCTCGATCCAAACTCGACCGTTTCAACGCGATTATCGATCACAAAACTGCAAATCGACACGAATTTAAACTAGCAAAGGTCCCTTACCTCGCAGCCGCATGCGCAGTGTCGAAACCACCTGGGTAGAAGGGAATCAGCACATCGCAACCAAATCATACGCAGCAAAACTAATCGACAGTTCATAGAAGATGATCGAGCTCGAACGCGTGGAACTCGGGCACTCACCTAGGTAGACTTGCTTCCCGCAATCCCTGCTCAGATCAAGCAGCAGCAGCAAAAGGAGAGGAGGAGGAGGAGAAGAAGAAAGTGATCAAGAGCCATAAGCGGAGGGATTAGTACAGTAGTAGTAGATGGTAATTACGAAGGGTCGGAACTCGGAAGCGATGTCAGAAGTTGGGTACCAGATGTGCGACTCCCAGCGGCCCGTCCTCCTGTAGAAGGTGACGCCCCTGTACTGCGAGCTGCGCGACCTCGGCCCACGCCGCGTCTTCTTCGCGGGCGCCACCGGCCTCTGTGCCACGCCGAGATCCTCGGCGCGCCGTGGCTGCCACACCGGCACCGGCGCCGCCGGCGGCTCCGGCTCCGGCTCGGCCGGCGGGGTCGGGGACGGGAAGAGCTGCCGCGTCATGAACCCCGTGGACGCGCCCGG
The DNA here is from genome assembly GCF_000003195.3 of Sorghum bicolor. Classification (NCBI taxonomy): domain Eukaryota; kingdom Viridiplantae; phylum Streptophyta; class Magnoliopsida; order Poales; family Poaceae; genus Sorghum; species Sorghum bicolor. Next base: position 2,740,540 of record NC_012870.2, read on the forward strand.
CGCCATCTCGCCGGAGCAGTCGTCGTCGTCGACGGGGCTCCCGAGCAGACCGAACCGGAAGCCGCCGTTCGCGGAGTTGAGGACGGACGAGCTCGACGTGCCCGAGTCCGCCGGCGACGCTACATTGAGATCCAGCACCATCTCCGCTCCGGGGCCCGCCGGAGCCTCCCAAAGTCCACCTCCCGCTCAAGCTTCGACTCACCAGTCGGTCACTCTGCCTGCCTGCCTGTCACCACTCACCACCGCCTGATGCTGCTCCGCCCCGAGCAGAGCTTGATCGGCGGCTTCGGTCCCACGCGTCTCTATGGAGCCTGAGCAGGAGTGCAGCAGGCACGGTAAGTAGCGTGGTGGGAGTCGGAGCTGTGGGGGGTGGTGGTGGTGGTGACCGTGGCCATGGGGTGGGGTGAGGGGAGGACGAGACGAGAGAGGGAAAGGGCAGCTAGCGGCAGCGGAGCTGCAGTGCAGTGGGAGAAAAGGAAAGGGGGATGGGACGTCGAGGAGGGTGAAGGGTATCAAAGGTAAACTATTTTTGTGCAAGGGAGCTTCGCTACGGGCACGCGCACCTCCGGCCACGGCGGTTAACGTGTCGCCCGCCGGCTCGCATTAACCGAGGGTTGAGTTTTTTTAGCAGCTTCATTGACATTATCTTTCTTATTTTTCCTGTATCCTAGGGTCCAAAAAGAATGGTTCAAAAGCATTGAGACTTTTTTTATATGTCGCCATCTTCAGTGGCAATAATTGATTTTCTTGTTCATTTTACCTGATAAGTTGACTGATTTATAGTAAGAGACAAACACTGTTAAATGGCTGACAGATTCGGCTGATAAGCCCAAGCGAACAATCTATTTAGCCAATGCCACCTAAACGATTCTACACGAAGAACACGAATTATGATGTCATTTTAATTTTGCTAGATTAGGTCTTATCATAAACACATGACACTACGAAAGTGGTAGACAACTTTTAGAAAAGATTTGATTTGTTTAAAAAGTAAGCTCTAAAATATTGGATCCGCAAAGCTGTAGGCACTGTCATGATACACTTGCACAAGTGGCATCGACATGAACGTAAGCGTTAGGAGAACTTTATAACTACAACGTAAAGTTGGTCCTTATAAATGAAGTAATGTGCAGTTGCTAATATAATATAGCGATATTTTGAACTGTCTGCTGACAACATACGTCGTTTTATATAGCATATTGGTAAGGCTACTTTAATATTCCCTCCTCAGCGGTATCTTCTCGGTACTATAACAAAACACCCATCTATGTGAACAAGCCGGCAAAACCACGCAAGTGACACCAATAAATAACTAGCTAAGCCCCTGGATTAAGTACCAGTAGTATGCGGTGCGGCTATCTTTGGAAAGCTGGCGACCGCACTGGCGCGGCACGAACCATAGGGCAGGCACCGGTTCCGCCGCTAGTCAGTCCTCCCATCCCATGGCTTGATACGCCAGCCAGCGGCCAATCAGGAGCCGACAGTGCGTGGACCAATAATGCCAGCGCGCAGTGGCCACGACCTACGCATCCAGCTCCTGTTGTACGGCAGGTACTTAACCGGTAAACAAATCACGCGCCGTACGCATCGGACGCTACATTAGGCGCATTATTGCTGGCAAAATCCCAGACTAATCCTGCAGCACAGTGCCGCGGGGGCCCTCCCGCGGGCCGCGGCAGGGATAGAATGGTCGAAGCCGCCCGCCCGCCGTCCGGGCGCCGCGGCGGCGCGCGAGCTGCGGTGCGGCCCCTGGCGTCCGCCGCCCGCCGCCCGCACGGCTGTGCTCTTTGGGGACTCTGGGGGGTACGCGCGTAGGCGTAGCCGATCTCCCAAAATCGCAAGGAGACGTGCGGCAGTCTCGGCGGGCACGAGATGCACGCGCGGGTTGGTTGGCAATGGCAACTCCAACTAATCAGATCAGATCCAGATCTTTCTCGCCTCGAGCCCAACCCCTAACTGTTCTGAACCGTCCATCGACCTATCTATATCAACAGTTGCTCTCGCCCGTGCTGACGCGCTGGGCCCGTCAGCTGCTGCGCTGCGCGGCCGACGCCCGTCAGGTCCGCGGCTCCGGGCCGTCTTCCTGCCGGGCCCGTCCGGCGTATTGGTATGGTGCCGTACTGCCGTGCCGCCGCAGGCGCGCGCGCCGCACGTACCTGTCCGTGCGCGGTGCGCCTCATGCACACTGCACGCCCAAACGTCGCTCGTCCCGTTTCTAGAAATGCACCGGCGCGGCGCCGGCGGGCGGGCGGGAACAGTGCCCAGACACGCGGAGGGGCGAATCCGCGGTTCCATTGGCACGCTCGTGAGCCGTCCGTGCGTGCGGGGGCGGCCGAGGCGCGGAGGACGGCGACAGCGCCACCACCCGTGGCTTTGCGCCGGCCGGCACAGTGCTTTGGCTTGAATGGTCAGTGAAAGCCTGCCTGCCTCTGCAACGGCTGCAGGATGGACGATGGAGCGCGTACTTGATCCGTGATGTGCCGTGCCGTGCCCGTGCGAGAAAAGAAAATGTGGAGGAAGGGAGCGAGAGTCCTGGCGTATCCGCGTGTTAACTGCAGGATCGCGACGGATTGCGGGCGTCGTACGGCTGTGGAGGTCTTTCTGTTCAGAGCGCACCGTGTTTTCGTCTGACTTGAGATTAGTGCTGTACAGTTATATATATACAGTAACAGAATCACTATTAGTTATACTGGTAACCACATGTCAGTACGTAAACAGAGGATTAGTACCGTGGCGGCCTTTGCTTGTTTTGTTTGGCATCGTCGCGTCTCATCCTGATCCCGACTGTACGGTTTGATTTGTTCATTCGTTAGGCTTTGCCGCTTTGGGCACTGATCTGATTGGTTCTCGAATCTAAACACTCTTTTCTTTTAATTAAAAAAGAATTTGAGATCAGCAGTTTTATGGGCTTGATTCGGATGGTTGGAGAGCATCATGAAATTCTCTAGGCCCAGCAGCTGAAGAGAGCCTCAAGTCATTCCATTTCAGGCCGACGAGCACAACTAGTAATTCGTGTGGGCTGTGTATTGAAAATAGCACAAAACTTGGGCCAACTTAGTTTACCCAAAGGCCTTAGCCCATTTACTCCAAACACAAGCCCTAGTAAGGCCCTATTTCAGAGCTGAAGGGATATAAACGCTTCCCCGACACCTGACTCCAAACCCTTTCGCCGCCGCCGCCTGATAGCTCCAGCGCCCTCGCCGCCGGCTACTCGGCTGCCGTACTCCCGCTACGAGTTAGGCATCACCTTCGCCGATCCAACATGGGGTAATTCATGATTCTGTGCTCTCAATCTCATTGCGTAGAAGTTCTACGCTATTCCGTGAAATTTTTTTCCGTTTTTTCTCCCAGATCTATGATGATAATAACAGCGTTTCAACATGTTATCTTGTGATGCGTCGTCTGATATCTAGTTGTTCGTTGGGTCTAGAATTTTGGTTGTCTTCCTACAAGAAAATCAGATAAGTGAAACCTGCGTAGCAAGTCTCTCAGTCACGTAGGTTGACTAGTAATTTTCTGATGGCTGTGGTAGAGGTTTCATATGCTACTTGGTAGTGCCCACAGTCTATTGCCTTTTTTAGAAGCATGATTTATACCTGGTGCTGGCATAGTCTCATGCTTGATTCATCACATTTCTAATATCTAATATTACTGAATTAGCTCAAATTGCCCACCAATTAAGTACTAAAATGGTAGACTCACTGGTATACCGATAATACCTGTTTTAAGCCTATGATATTCATCATGTTTTGTACTTCTGTAATATAGTGGTCTTTCCCCAGCTGCTGACATAATTGTGTAGATGTTATGCATTATCATTATGGTTAGTCTTTAATGTGGAGCGCTTAACCATCTTATCTACAGCTACTAACTTCTGTACACTCCTAAAAACTAGAAATTCTGAAGCTTAGCACTCTGTTAGTTCTGACTTCTGATGCAGCTAACTATTATGACTTTTTAGTGCCTTGAATTCTGGGTTCAGAGAGTAGTGTAATGTTCTTTTGGGATTCCTTTTGGTTCTCTACTTCTCGTGTTTATGTAGCAGGCTGCATAGAGGAAGTGCTGTAATCAGATCCCCTCTCCCAGGCAGCACCAAATTATGCTTTACAATGTCTTGTAAAATCACACTGAATATAACACTGAATATAGATTCATGGATGTGCATCCTCTTTAATGAAGACAGTAGTCTCATGTGACAAGCAGCAACTTAAGCACTTGGTTGCATATCTTTATTGATCTTTAAATTAAAAATGTTTGATGTGGTACACCTGGTGTTAACATTTGTGATTCTGCTGCAGTAAGACCCGTGGTATGGGAGCTGGGCGCAAGCTCAAGACCCACAGAAGGAACCAGAGGTGGGCTGACAAAGCCTACAAGAAGAGCCATCTTGGCAACGAGTGGAAGAAACCCTTTGCTGGTTCATCTCACGCAAAGGGAATCGTCCTTGAGAAGATGTGAGTTCATGAAACAGCATATTCCATTTCTCTGAAGGACAGGCAAATCAACCAATACCTGACATGCACTATTTCATTTGCAGCGGCATTGAGGCTAAGCAGCCTAACTCTGCTATCCGTAAGTGTGCTCGTGTCCAGCTGGTGAAGAATGGGAAGAAGATTGCTGCCTTTGTGCCAAACGATGGTTGCTTGAACTACATTGAGGAGAATGTAAATTCTTTTTCTCCAGTTCATACTACTCTTCATGGGTAACTGATGTTGTTCCTCCCTGCTGTTCGCTGCTAATTGCTGCACTCCCTTTCTCTATAGGACGAGGTGCTGATTGCGGGGTTCGGTCGTAAGGGCCACGCTGTGGGAGATATTCCTGGTGTCCGTTTCAAGGTCGTGAAGGTCTCTGGCGTTTCCCTGCTCGCCCTCTTCAAGGAGAAGAAGGAGAAGCCGAGATCTTAAAATCCTATTCCCCCTCACCACAGTGAAACCTGTAATGCTTTTGGAGTTTTGGGCCTGTGGCCCACCGCGCACCTGTGGGGCTCTCATACCAGACCTCATTTTGAGATGAACCTAGCAGTTGTTTTGCCATAGTTTTGTTGAGGAGCATCTGAATTTGAACTATATATATCCGAAACTGCCAGTCAGTGTGTGATCTGAGATGAACCAAGCAGCTGTGGTCATTCCTTGTTGGTACGGTATGTTTCTGTCTTTGTGGATTCTCTGATAGTGGTGAGTTGGGCCTTGTTTACTTCCGCCCAAAAACCCAAAATTTTTCAAGATTCTTCGTCATATCGAATCTTTAGATGCATGCATGGAGTATTAAATATAGACGAAAATAAAAACTAATTGCACAGTTTGGTCGAAATTGACGAGACGAATCTTTTGAGCCTAGTTAGTCCATGATTAGATAATAATTACCACAAACAAACGAAAGTGCTACATTGTCGCGAAATTTTTTCTTCGGCCTTATTTAGTTTCAAAATATTTTGCAAAATGGACACTGTAGCTTTTTCGTTTGTATTTGACAAATATTGTCCAATCATGAACTAACTAGGCTCAAAAGATTTGTCTAGGCTCAAAAGATTTGTCTCGTCAATTCCGACTAAACTGTGCAATTAATTTTTATTTTTATCTATATTTAGTACTTCATGCATGTGTCTAAAGATTCGATGTGACGGGGAATCTGAAAAATTTTGCAAAATTTGTTGGGAACTAAACAAGGCCTTAGTATAGCGTCGGTGCGGCTACTGATGGGAACCTGACTGCCACTGTAGAACTGAATACACGTGCTTGTTGAATGTTCGTTAAGGCTTTTTACTCCAAGAACCAAAAAATTTTCAAGATACTCTGTCACATCGAATCTTTGACACATACATGAAGCATTAAATATATACAAAAAATAAAAACTAATTGCACAGTTTAACTGTAAATCGCGAGACGAATCTTTTGATCCTAGTTAGTCCATAATTATATAATATTTGTTACAAACAAACGAAAGTGCTACAGTAGCGAAATTCAAAATCTTTTCACATCTAAAAAAGGCCTTAGTTCACCCCAAAAACTAAAAAAATTTCAAGATTTCTCGTCACATCGAATCTTAAGACATATGCATGAAGCATTAAATATATACAAAAATAAAACTAATTGCACAGTTTACCTGTAAATCACGAGATGAATCTTTTGATTCTAGTTAGTCCATGATTGGATAATATTTATCACAAACAAACGAAAATACTATAGTAGCGAAATCTAAAAAGTTTTCACATCTAAACAAGCTGAACTCCTGATGCGCGGATCGACGATCGACGTCTCTGCGTTGCTGCGATTATGCTCTGTGACGTACCAGGGCCTCGTTTACTTCTAAATTCTTTTATAAAATGGATACGATAGCATTTTTCATTTGTATTTCATAAATATTGTTTAAATATAGTCTTATTAGATTCAAAATATTTATCTCGCAAATTACAAATAAACTATATAATTAGTTGTTATTTTTATCTATTTAATTGTCTATACATGTGTTATAAGATTTGATGTGATGTGATTTTTTTTAAAAAATTGTTTTGAAGTAAACAAGGCCGGTATCCATCAGTGTGAACTTGAGCTAGCGAAGCAGTGGAAACCGCGACTCGATCGCAAACCGGGGAGGGTCGGGCGGGCCCGTACCACATCCCTATCGTGCCAGGTCAGCAGCCTATCCGGGCCGTCTTCCCTATAGGCCACACCTATCTGTCCCCTACACGCACTCCACGGATCTCACCTCCACGTGGGGCCACACTGAATCTCACGCTCCTGGCCCTCCGTGTCAGTGTCAGGGCCCCACGAGGCGGCATCGCGTCGCGGGCCGTCAGGCGTGACCGAAACATTGCCTCGGCCGGGTGCTCGGGTGTGTAATAAAAGATTGGCGACGAAGCAAGGAAGGCAGCCGAATCCCAACTCCTGTGTGTGCGCCGTCGCCTCGTCGGCCGCTGTTGCTGCTGTGCCCCTCCCCAGCCGCTCCCGCCCGGAGCACGCCGCCGCCGCCGGCGCGGGCGCGCACCGACGCCGTCGCGTCGCATGGATATGGCCCCCGCGCCCGTCTCCTCCAACCCGCGCTCGGTCGAGGATATCTTTAAAGACTTCTCCGGCCGCCGCGCGGGGCTCGTCCGCGCCCTCACCTCCGGTAACGACCGCTCTCCCCCCGCCCGCTGCGCTCTGAGACCCGCGCAGATCTAACGGACGCTTTGCCTCTCATGTCGTTGCCGGTGCAGATGTGGACGATTTCTGCAGCTTCTGCGACCCAGGTGAGTGAGTGAGATCGATCCGCGGCGAGCTCTCGCGCGGTGCGTGCGTGCGTCGAGTGGTGGATCCGGGCGGGAAATGAGCGGATCGGTGTTTCCTTTTCCTGCTTGCAGATAAGGAGAATTTGTGTCTCTACGGCCTTCCCAACGGGACCTGGGAGGTGTCGCCGCCGGCGGACGAGGTTCCGCCGGAGTTGCCCGAGCCGGCGCTCGGCATCAACTTTGCGCGCGACGGCATGCAGCGCCGCGACTGGCTCTCACTCGTCGCGGTCCACTCTGACTCGTGGCTCATCTCCGTCGCTTTCTTCTACGGTGCTCGCCTCAACGCCAACGACCGGTACCAATTCTTTTCTGCTTCGAACACTGGAATGCTGGATTCGATTCGCCTTCTCAACTAGTTGCCTGCTGTTGCGCGAGAGCATAGAATGCATGTTCTTAAATTCACTCCTCGAATTTGTGGTTTTTGTTAACTTCATTGTTTGCCTATTTTCTTGGGAATTAGTTGTTTGATTGTTAGGTGACTGGGATACTTTGGGGGATGTTCGTGTTTATGATCTGTATTTATTTTATTTCACTTGGTGCATGTGTTTGCATGTGCACATGTTTATTGTGCTCCTCTTTTTGTTTCCTTTGAGTGAATTGGGGGTCATGCTTTGGGGATGAGTTCGCTTTATCGGTACTTTTGCATGCTGTTCTCTTTTCTTTTTGTTTCTGTTTATGCTGCATGAGTGCATGTGCAATCAGAATCATCAGTCCTTATATTTCATAATGACACATTTCATAGAATTCCGATCTCGGAGTAGTACTGCGGAGATCATGGCCTATCTGTTTATTATGGGGGTGCCAAACTATTGGTCCCTTTTCCACTTTATTTATTACAGAAAATCATGTGCAGCAGTTGAGGATCTTGTGCTTTTATCTTGCTCTAGAACAGCATGTTCCATTGCTTCTAAGAATTCTGAAATCAATCGTATTTTTGTTTTATTATGGAGAATAATGCCACGGTTTAGAACAGAGCTTAAAGAGGCATATCTTAGTAAGTATTCTTGTACATTTATTGCTGGGACATCCATTTCCAAATGCATCCGAACATCTTGGCGAATCCTTTAATCTTTGAATCTTGCAACTCTAAACTCCATTTCCAAATGCAGAACGTCCTAAACTGTTGCAGCTTGCTTGCTAGTGCAATTGCTCTATGTTTGCATGGAAATGATTTTAGCTAATTAGGAAGGTGGGAAACTATATGCATAATTTAGTTAAGATGTATTCAATTATTCATTTTTACAGTCAGTGTTGCCCAAACAATAGTGTGCCAACATACTAATATAGAGGTGTGTTGATCATTGAAAATACATAACGGTATTATACGCGAGATGTGTAGAGTCATGGCCAACATGAGCAGTATATCAGTGACATCTATTTATGCTTTTTTTCTCTTATTTTCTATTTTTCCTGCTAGCCAGTGTTTATATTCCTTTGCTTTTCTTGAGTATTTATTGATTTTTTTAGTGTGTAAGCAAAATGTTGTTTTTTTTAATCAAATTATACGTCTTGCACCTTTCAGATTAATATCCTCAGAATTTAAATGCTGACCCTATGTAGTATTTACTCCTAAGTGCATACTTTGTGGAGATTGAGGTTTGTGTATTTCAACAGCCTTCTATATTGATTGGATTGCTGATTTGCACTTGTTGTTCTTTCTATCACAAGTTTTCCTTTATGAGAATGAGAATTACAGTGAGAATGTTATGCATAATTATTCCTCTGCATTCTTCTAGTTCTATATGTTGCTTTATGCAGTTGATCCCATATAATTTTCAGTTTCAGGGGATTTTTCGAAAGTTCCAATTTGCCTTTTGTTCTTGGGACCTTAGTTGTCCATCTCTGCACCTAAAACTAAAATGAAATTCCCTTAACTTGAACACTTTCGGAAGACCTAGATCTTAGTTGTTAAGTCATCATTTGTTGTACTGTAGTCCTGTTCTGTCTTTTGACACTGGGATATAGATTCTAAGCTTCCCATCACTTCAAATCTTTTGAGAGACGTTTTTGAGCCTCAGTATTCTGATACTCGCTTATTGTCTCAGTGATATTCTGTTATGATGTCCAGATAGTGTTATTCTGACAACTTAATGACTGAACATTTTCTTTGTGAACACTTATGTATTGTTTTCGTACTTTCGTAGTAATCTGAACTTATTGGAGAGATCAATCTGCACTTATGTTGTAAAAAAAAATCTCGACTAATTTTTTTCCCCAAAAAGCTAATTAGACATTTGGACTCTTTCTCTCTGTACATACCCAACTGCTCGCAGACATGTTTATTCACGTCTATCTGAGCTGGCAATTCCTCTGTTTGAAGCCATGTTGTGCGCTGGAGTCTATGTTTGTAGCAATAAGATACTATTAAAGATCAAGGCTGGAAAACTGATTGGGAGAAAAGGAAATGTTTTTTTCTAGTTTGTGACAGACTTGATGCAGTCTCTGATTTGATAATTTGCTCTCTTTTTTTCTCTCTCTCAGGAAGCGCTTATTCAGCTTGATCAGTGATCATCCTTCTGTCTTTGAAGCATTCGCGGACAGGAAACACGGCAGAGATAGGTCTGGGGTTGATAGCAGTGGCAAGTCCAGACACTCATCAAAGGTGTCATTAATCTTTCCAATAGTTTGGTTTTGCTCCAGTTTATGTACAAAATCTTACTCAGATTGAATTGCTTCTTTCTCATGCAGAGAGCAAACGATGGCCATGCGAAGAATTCCAGGGCAGCAGCTCCTGCTGCCAAAGACTATGACGACGACGATGACGAGGAAGATGAGGAACACACGGAAACCTTTTGTGGAAGCTGCGGCGGCCTTTACAACGCGAATGAGTTCTGGATCGGCTGCGACATATGTGAGCGGTGGTTCCACGGCAAGTGCGTGAGGATCACCCCTGCCAAAGCGGAGCACATAAAGCACTACAAGTGCCCGGACTGCAGCTCAAAGAAAATGAGGCAGTAGGTCCCCGCCTGCACTGGCCGTCGCTGACCTGTTTGATCTGATCCAAACCATACTCCGTTGTTTGCCCCAAGGTCGCTGTTAGCAGAGGTGAATTCCTTCATTTTAGGACATTTGTGGGGTTGTTATGTGGTGGTAGCCTGGTAGGAAGAGGCAAAGGACTGATAGATACATGCTCGTCGCTTGTTTTATTTTATATATAAATGGCTCGTTCGTTGTTCATCGTTCATTGTTTTGCCTGCTTCGTCGCAGACGTTGTGGCGGCATGAACTGATGAGTGGTTTGTTCTTGCTGTTTCACTGATTTGCGTGTGTATGTGGACTGGTCCTGTCAAATTTGTAGGCCCGAAACCGTAGTTCCATTTGCGTGTACGTGGGCTGATTTGCCGATCTGCCTCTGCCATCTGTGTGGGCATGGTAGTACGCCAGTATTACCCACCCACCCAAAAAAAGTATTATGGTTTATCTGGTCAAACTTTAATGAATTTAATTAAATTTATAAAAAATATTAGCCATATTTGTATTTTCAAATAAATTTTTTATATTGTATCTACAAATAAGTTATTTTATAAAAATATATTCTAGAGATTCATCTAATGATACTAGTTTGCATTAGAAGAGCCTGGGACTCCTACATTAGCCTAAGAACCTGCAGCTGATCAGGCCTAACGCGTCCCTCGAGCCTGTTTGCTGGTTAGAAAAACCATAACTAAAATACTGTTAGTTGACTTATGAGAGAGAAATATTGTTGAATGGTTGATAAATTTGACTGATAAACTCATGCAAATAAGCTCTTAGTGTGGGAATCAATGATGTTGGACATTCCATTTGCGCATACACAACGAACAGGTACACTTCTCCATTAAAAGTAATGGAATAATGAAGTTGAACAAACAATTGGTAAGTCGGAATCCATCAAGAACTCAAGATATATATAATAACACAAGGGGAAAAAAAGACGTGCAACGAAGATAGGAGACGTAGAATAACATGTGGCTAGGCAAGCCATAACTCCTGGCCCACACGTCATACATTGATCATTTCGATTAACCCATCACACTTATTACTTGCTTATAAAATTATTTGGCCACGCTTTGCCTATCTTTACTTACGGAAAAAATAGTAGCCGGCCACACGTGACCTGATAAGTTTTTAACCACCACCGTCGCTTCGTTCAACTGGACGACGGCGCCAGCGCCGACGCCGGCGCATCGGATGAGCTGGATTCTGAATCAGCCAACCTCATATCCGCATAGACGACGCGGCCTTCGCCGGAGTCGGGGGCGGGGCTGCCGCCGTCTCTCACCGAGCCGTCTTCGCTGTCGGTGGCGGCGGAGGCGGTGGTGGCGAGGTGGCAAAGGAGCAGACCCATCAGGGCCAAGCTCAGCATGGCCACGCTGATCTTGTTGCGGGACGGCATGTTTAGATATGCGTGGTATCTAGCTCCCCTTATTTGTTGTCTTCCAAGGTTTGGTATTTTTTGCTTTCTCTTGTTGTAGCTCTAATGCCCACAAAAGGTAAGGTTTTATCGGTGCTGGGATCCATGGCCGTTTGTGGTGTTTGCGTGAAAGTGGGTGCCTTGTTAGTCCTATTTTTGGAGGGTTATGAATGCAGCCCTCCGTTGCCAGCTTTGAATAGGTCTTGTACGTGCCACCTGCCACGCATGCCTTTCCTCCGGCGTCCATGTGTCTCGCAATACCGATTTACTAGCATTCGAAATTGCAGTGTTAGAGAGTAGAGACCACCCAACCACGTCGATTGCGGACACGCTTCACCTTGATTTATTGTTACTCATTGAGCTTTGCCTAATCATTGTAGATCATGTTTGGATCAAAAACTTGAATTACAGTAATATAATAAGAGTAATCTCTAGGCGATTTAAACACGTACCCTAAATTTTTATGAAATATCTAGATTATTATAGTTCCAATTCATGAGTTTACAATATCTACCTCTAACGTTTAATCGAGAGTTCAAGTGGTAGTGTCCTCATCATGGAACCCTCAAGGTGAATAGGTGATGGCTGATGGGGCGTTCCAAGAAAGATGGGGATACGTGATTAGAGATGGCACATGAGAGGTTATCTAGTCAGGCACATGAAGGCTGAACTTCTCTTGCAGTCCGAATGGAGTTGGTGGCGTGCCTAGAAGGTGTTAACAATGCAGCGCAGATGTATCAACCAATATCGCGCTGGAGAGAGAGACGCACAACAACTGCTCTGGGCTTTGCAAGGAGATAATTTTCAGACTCTGATAATTTTCAGACTCTCGATATATATATAGTCTTCGCACAAACTGAAGGAGCTGTTAATTAGCGGACAACTTCATGTCTACCCAAAAAGTGCAGTGCGCTCCCAGTGAATGTAATCGTGTATCACATTTACATGAGCTAGCTGCTCTAGGAAGCAGGTGCCAGGAGTTATTGTCTTCATGTTCGAGTGCCAAAATGTATCATGTACTTAGTGTGAAAATAATTTAGCATGGTTAAGTAATGGAATCACCGATTAACTATAAGGATAGAGTTATAGACAAAGACAAATATTACAATCTATAATCTAGTTATTACGATCCTTAATTCATGACTTATAGGTTATAAAAATCCAAAGTGATCTAAATAGGACCTATGGTCCGTTTGATCCAAAGTATTAATCTGGAGCATTAAGCTCCATTTCCATTTCGCTGGGCCTAAAGGCCGTGGCCGTCCAAGTCCAGATCTCCATTTTCTCAAAAAAAAAAGGTCCAGATCTTCAGCCCAAGGTAAAATTCCAGTCACCTCACGTGATGGCACGTGCCCACACTGGCATGGGGTTCCCACACCGAAGCCACCAGAGAAACGAGAAGAACAGAAGAAGCGGAGGCGAGAGGACAACTGCCGCACGGAGACACAGACGCGGACGGCGGACAGACCGAGTGATTGGTCACCTCCGCGGTCGCCCACTCCCGGTCCGGCTTCACGGTGAGCACTGGCCGCACTCCCCTTCTTCCCCCCGTCGCCGCCCTCTCCCCTCTTCCCCCGTGGCGCATCGCGATCCCATGGGCTGCTGCGCGCCAGCTCGTTGCAGTGTGGGACTTAATTCGTTTCGGGGGGTTTTGGTCGGTGCTGGATCCGAGTCCTGATTCCTGAAGCTTTGCGATTCGCCGCTGGGTCTGCGCTCATTTGATGGGCACGCCCGTTTCTTCGCTAATCGTGCGCGTGCGCGGGGTTTGGAAATTTGGTTGGTTCCTGTGGAGTTTGGATAGTTCGAGATGGGATTAAGCTTATCTCGAGTAGCATGCATGTGTTCGCAGCGCGCTTGCTCCTTTTTAGGTCCAAATTTTTGCTGAACTGGGTTTCAAACGAGGAGTTCATCTGTCTAATTGTGGGTCTCAATTAGGTAACTGTTATTGATGGCAGACCCTTTCATCTGCCCATTGCGTACCTGTTAGTTCGATTAAGTAATTTCTAGGTTCACTAAGTAGTTTTGGCTGGGTATCATACATAGACTTTGTTTTGTAGCTGTATACTAACTTGTGTGCCAGTGTTTTGGTTGGCAGCCTCCTGCTCAGCATGCTCATAGGCTAAACGATCTTCACATCCCATTAGGCTTTCGCTTGAAAATAGGTATGAGTTGGAACACTGTCCTGTTACTGTGAGTACAAATGTTGGATTGTTGGTATTCTTTAATGCTCCCTTTTGGCTATGTCTGTTGTCGTCAAGCTAATCATGTACTGCATTTTGTCATATTTTATTGCATTATTATTAGCAGTCATCATTTGTGTTTTCTATTTAAATGCCTACTTAGTTCATAATTTGTAGTTTTTCCAAGATTTTTTTAAATAAGAGAACAAGCTTACCTTATTGAGCTTCTTTGTGTGTCCATCATTTTAAAGCATTTGTTTGGACTTTGGTTTCTATGTATTTAATAATGAGCCACATTCCTTTTCTATATGACCTCTCCATGTTCTGTTCAGCTGTTGTCTAATTCCTTTTATTTTTCTGGTTTCTTTTCAAGCAATGTTACATTTTACCATCATCAGCAGTTGATGAGCATACGAACGATGTCCACATCTCGTCAGATAGATGATGGACCTGCCGTACTACAGTTATGCAGATGGACGGTGTCACAACCCCATCTCAAACTATCAAAATTTCGAGAGGCTTTTATATCTCCAACGAGGCGTCTTTTTGGACTGCTGTCAGAGCATGGTAAGGCTTTATCGCTATCCATTGTTCTCCATTGATCATGTTGGAGCCTTTGTCATTGGTGTACTGGTAATTTTGTTCTTATTTTCTACCATGGTTTTACAATCCAGGGGATCTTGTCCTGGCAACTGCTGAGGTCAACCCATCACAAGTTGAGTCACATAGAGCTCTCTCGGATACCTGTACTCAGGCAGCCTTCAAAACACTTTCTACTATTCCAAGAGTGAAATCTTTGGCATGGGGATACTGTTCTGATGCTTTTGATGACTCAAGTTTTAATGAAATTCTTGTGGTATCTAGTGATGCTTCTATCACAGTCCATGCATTCTGCCGTTCTCGCCAAAGCACACTAGCAGTTAATTCCACGTCTGATGCTAAAGAGTTGCATGGGGAGTGGAAAGAGTGGCACCCTACTGAATGTGCAGTGTTGGAGGATGGTGAGTCAGGTCCAAAAAACTGGTTTTGTTCTTTCCTGACTACAATCAATTCGTCTGTTTCTAATGGAAAATACCAAGCAAGATTTCCAGTGAAATCTTTATTACCTAATTCAGCAGAAGTGGTATCCTTTAGCATATATGACATTACTCTGTCTTTCATGAAGTTTTGGTATAGAAAATGTTCTCTGAAGACTATGACGGAAACTGACAGTGAATCACCACGAACTTTCCTTAGTTCTTTACCTGTGGCTGAAGCATCATGCAGTTGTCAGTGGGAGTGTCTAAAAGTTCTGTCTAGCTCTTCAGGTTATTTGATCGGCTTAGTTTTGACTCCTAACGAATCAGTAAGTTGTGAGGCCCATCCATCCAACGCGGAGTGTATTTTGGTTGCTGTTCTGGAGCTAAACCACTGGGGTATACAGTGGAACTTTGTAGCAGACCTTCAGGATGCATGTGATGGTATTAGGCCAAGTTCAAAATGGGTTGATTTTCAGTTATCAGATGTGTTTCTTGCCTGCCTTAATACAGCAGGTTTTGTTGCCATTTGGAACGTGAAAACTGGTGGTCTTGCGACATCATTCAGTGTTCTTCAACAGTGCAGAACAGACCTGGATATGCCTCTGAGGAGCTCTATGCCCATTGCGACAAATTTGGATGGGGGAAATATCCCTGTTGAGAACTTTGTTGGCAGAATGTTTAAGCGGTTAGTTTTGGCATCACATTCTTATCTTCTTGCTGTTGTAGATGAGGTTGGAGTAGTGTATGTGTTCTATGCGGATGACATCTTAAACTTCAGAGCTAATGTGCATGAAAACTTTGATCTGCCTGTTGTGAATCATTTTGCTGATTGTTTTTCCACCTGGGAAGCTGCTGGTCATGAGATAGGAAGTCTATCATTTTGTACTAATCAGTCCATACGAGGGTCACTTAATCTAGCCAAATTGGTTCCTGAGTTCTCTGGGAAAACTGATGTTACTGTCAGGCCTAGAAAAAGAAGAAAGTATAGATGCAATGAAAATGAAGTGGACAGCTGGCCAAGTGGCTTTGTCACTACAGGGCAGATGAAAGTTGGGGTAGCTTATCCTCGCACAAATACCTCTAGTTTCTTAAGGAGGGTAATTCTTCCTCCATGCAGATCACAGCAGGATGTAATTAGCCTGTCTCCACTTGGACTAACTAGGATTTTTAAAGGTTCTATTGCAGATGGAAATGAGCATGTCAAAATTTTTCATTCCGAGTTGCTTATGTATTCATCTTTTCTTGGCAAAGGAGATATTGATGTTGATTTTATGGACAAAATGCTTCCATTTCAGAAGGATTCTGCTTTTGTTGGAGATTCTTTTGTTTGCTCCTGCCAGGGGTATCTGTATTTAATTACCCAGTATGGTCTTTCTGTGGTCCTTCCTCCGGTTTCTGTATCGTCCTTTTCATCTCATGGTGACACCATCAAATTTTGGCAACCGGGTCCTGCTACTGGTAGTACATGCAATGCTCTGAACTTATTATCTGTTGACAGATCTGAAACAAGCTGGAAAACCTGGCAAATAGAAGTTCTGGATAGAGCGTTGTTGTATGAAGGGCCTGCACTAGCAGACAGGCTCTGTTGGGAGAATGGTATGTTCTCTTTCAGTTGCCTATATCTTTTGTTTTCGTATTTGTGTGGCATCTTGTTACATGGATGGGTCCCATTGTAGTATTTTAGTTGCCTTTCGTATCCTGTGGTCCTGTCTTCACTTCATTGGACATTTTTACTAATGGACTTCTTCATAAGGTTATTTCTAATTTGATTGTATCTAATTAACATAATTTATGAAGGAACCATGCCATGATACTCAATTTCCCTCGAAAGTATCTCTCGTGGATTTCACATTTTGTGGGCTTGGTTTAGTTATTAGATTAGATAAATGTACTATATGCTACTGAATAACTCTTGAATCCACAATATAACCATAGCTATGGAGTTATTCAGTGGCATATTGCGATGATAATTTTAGCATTTTTTCTTCCAAATTAGAATAAGAGCTGCCCATCGTCAATATTAATAAGGTATGAAGGGAAAACAAAATGTACATGATACAACGCCAAACTCTTGGTGTGATCCTCCAGGGAGAAAATGCAAAACTAAACAAAACCCTCTATGGGCTTAGCTACCAGGACACCCAGATAGTATTTACTTGAATGCAGTGAATATCTGTGAAGGTATTAATTTTGACATGCATACATTGTAAGATTTTGCATCTGGATGATACTAGTCATACTTGGTGACCGCTATTCAGCATTTGCTTGAATCATTTAGTGTTTCAGATGGTAGATCCCGACCACTAATGAATATTTGTTTTAAAAGATCCTATGCTTTTTATTGTTCTGGAGAAATATCCAACAGGCAAGGATGTTCTTCCCAATGTCTTTACTACTACTCCCTCCGTCTCCATTCCAAATTGTAAGTTGTTTTGGCTTTTCTATGTACCTAGACATAGCATATATCTATGTGCATAGCAAAAGCTATGTACCTAGAAAAGCCAAAACAACTTGCAATTTTTTTGACGGAACTGGAGGGGCCGGGGAACAACTTGCAATTTGGACTGAGGGAGTACTATTTGTCGGTGATGTGGTTATGCAGGTTCCAGGATCTAATTTAAGTGGATGATACAATGACACTAATAAATCTGTGACAAACATAGTTCTTAGAACATCATGTGCCCTAACTTGGTTTATTGCATTGGCAGGATGGGATTTGAAATTCTCTAGGTTACGCTGGCTGCAATTGGCCCTTCATTACTCAATGATTGGTGATCTAGAGCAGTAAGACCCTGTATTTTCTTTTTTCCCTGGCACTTTCTTTTTCATTTGTTCATGATTTGCTTTTAACATTATATATGCACCACCCCCAGGTCCTATTTCTTATCTGTTTTTGGACTATTTCCACAGTTTATTCTTTTGGTGCGTCTTGATAAGTGTGTTGAACTATAACTACATGTTGGAGTCCGAATATTGGATTTTTGGAGTATATTTTATATTGTGCAAATTATTTCCATGGTCAAATGAATTTGTACATGATGAACCTTTTCAATCTGCTTATCTATTGATAAGCTTGTGGTATTCCAGAAACAGAGTTAATTTTTTATCTTACTTTTAATTTCTGATCATTAGAGGTTTGTCCTCTATAGTTTATACTGCCACGTGCCATCTATTTGGTGATTACTAAAGAGTTAAATGCACGAGCAGCCCCTGAATTTGTCAAGGGATGCCACTTAGGTCCACGAACTTTGAAAACATATTTTTGGGTCCCTGAACTTATTAAGTGGTGCACCACACATCCCTGAACTTGTAAAATGGTGCAAAACAGGTTCATTTCTGGACCATATTGACTCCTGCGGTAAGCCACTTAACAAGTTTAGGGAGGGACCTAGAAATGTATTTTTAAAGTTAGTGGACCTAAGTGGCACCCCTTGACAAGTTCAGGGTCTGCTCATGCATTTAACTACATTTTTCTATTTTAAGTAACCAAGTATTATTTAAATTTGCATTAATACTATCTTCTGTGTGCATGGATACCTAACACTATTGGCTTGCTAGGTCACTGAATTTGCTCGCGGAGGTCAATCTTGCGGAAGAAGGTGTCTTGCAACTGCTATTGGCATCTATTCATCGGTTATCTAGTAGGACTGGAAGTGATAGTGAAGCTGCGGTGTCATCCAAGTATGTTTTGTTCCCTGATAAGATCTTTGTCTTGTCATGGTAATAGGCTATATTAATAAGTTAGGTTTGTCTTTTGAAATACAATTGGCTCGTGGAAACATGTCGTCCATTTCTGCATTTATCTGTTAAATAGTAATAACGCGGTAGGTTAGCCTGGGTCAGAAGGATCATAATGTGGATTACTGTTATAAGATTATTATTTGATATTCTTTCACAACTTAAACAACATCAATCGTTCACTACAGCTATATTAATTTTATCCACTTCCAAAGATATATAAAATTGTTGAATTCGTTTTTTCATAATTGTCACATGCTATTTCAGCAAGGAAAAGGAGTATCATGAAGTCCACACTTGGTACAATTATGGGCACTTTACAACAGATTAGAGAAATGCGTAGCAAAAATTCAGCAACAGAACTTGCTTGCATGTATTTTTGTTTTCATCACGAATGAACTAATGAAGATAAAACTTTACTTCTCTCTAACCAGCGCTTAATCTGTGAGGTCTGAAAATAGTGGTGCATTGTAGAAAGTTGGTAGCAGGCTGAGTCATGGAGGAATGCCTAATGGAAGCTGAATGCATGTGTATGTGCAGAACACCTGTACAACTGTTGCAACCTTCTTGTGTGTGTGTGTATGGGTTGGCCCGGGGGGGGGGGGGGGGGGTTGCTTGTGTTGAACCTATGATGGGGCTACACCATTTAAGCCACTCTGTATGGGTCATGGAACTTTACAGATACTACTAATACTTCAAATATAAGCCATTACTATTTATGATATTTCGAAATATCATTTGTACAGAATGGGTTCACAATGATGTTATACTTCATACTTCTACTATGATATTTCGAAATATCATTTGTACAGAATGGGTTCACAATGATGTTATACTTCGTACTTCTACTAGCAATATAAGTGTAACATAAGCTTGTTTTGACAACTACTGCCAGTTCGCAATGCTTTTTAGGATGCCATTTGTTGATTTAGCCTGCAAAACAAAAACCTGTGCTAATAGGGTGCAACAGATCCAACAACATAATGCCTTATATCCTCAAAAAGCTGCAGTGCAGTACATCGATACATCCGTCCCTCAAATTTGGTGGAATGACTCCATTCCCCTTCCTCTAGCTTGTGGGGAAATGAGCTGATGGGCCAACTCATTCCATTCCACAAACCAATGTACTATCCCATTCCTCAAACCAAACACCCCCTTAGGAATACATGCTATAAGAGGCATGATTTGTGTTCTTTGTCCTAGTTTCCTTGTGTTAATGTAGTCTGCTATGTGTCACACTTTTAGCTTCATGTAATTTGTAAGCTTACAGTGTGAAAACAGGTTAATGGTTTTAGCTGTCCGCTTTGCAACAAGAATGATAAAATGTTATGGGCTACAAAAGCAAAACACAGGTAATTTCCGTTTTTTATTGTTCTATTTTCAGGTAATTCCGTTTTATTGTACTATTTTCTTTGTTATATGTGAGGTTTATTCTCTTTGTGCCTCTGTCATGCCAGATAATAATTCAGTGAAGCTTCATGAAATGGCTCTCCTTTTGATGGTAATAAGAAGTATCCAGAGCCGAATCTCTGCAAAGAATCAGAATTCTGTTCGGACGGTAAAGTGACGAAACTGTTGCTTATTGGTTTATAGTTGTCTTCATTGCTTAATACTGTGCTTATACTGCAGCAGGGAGATGATAAGAAAACAGAAGTATTTCAGAATGATTCTTTGCTTCCAGTTGTTGTATTGGATGGTGTTTCATCAGGGCCATCAGGTGGTTTAGATGCTTATGACAGGCAAGAGTCAGCTCCTGTGTTGGTTCCTGATAGCAACAGCATGTTAGCTCTAACACCAGTTGAGTCATCTCTTAGTGACATTGATACGAATAAAGGGACTACTCAAGTTGGAAGACAAATTATTCAAGGAAATATCAAGGAGATGATTAACAGATGGGAAATGAATAACTTTGACTTGAAAACTGTAGTCAGAGAAGCACTGCAGTCCGGTCGCCTACCTTTGGCAGTTCTTCAGTTGCAGCTTTTGCGCCAGAGGGAATTTGTCTCCAATGATGATTCAGAAGATGCTTTCTCTGAAGTTCATGAAATTGGAAGATCCATTGTGTATGATATGTTGATGAAGGTAATTTAGTACACTTAGTCTAGTAAAGTATTTGTGTTCCTGTTGTTTCTGACAATTGTACTTTGCAGGGTGAAACTGGATTGGCTGTAGCAACACTAGAAAGGCTAGGAGATGATGTAGAGTCAGACCTAAGACAACTTATGCAAGGTACTGTCAGGAGGTCACTAAGGCTACAAATTGCTGACGAGATGAAGAAGCGTGGGTACATAAGACCAAATGAGTGGAAGATGCTAGAAACTATAATACTAATTGAGGTTGATTGTACACATGCTTTAGCTCATTTATTTACAAATTCTAACACTTCAATTTAGCTTAATGCTGATCAACATTTTTTTTCCCTCTGTGGAAAAGCGGCTCTACCCGAGCAGCAGCTTCTGGGACACATATTTTTGCAGGGAAAATGTCATTCGTGATGCTGCAAAAATTGTTACACTGCCAGGAGAAGATAAACCTGTATTGGCTCTACATATTCGCAACCACCCCATTATTGAATGTGGTGATGTTGATGGAGCAGTGCTTGGTTCTTGGGTGAACATTAATGATTACACTAAGGAGTTCTCTGGTAGCAACATTTCTGATGGTTATTGGGCCTGTGCTGCTGTATGGTCGGATGGGTGGGATCAGAGAACTGTGGACCGTGTAAGTCATGATTGTCGTTTTAACATACTGATAGGGTACTTGCACCTTGTTTCTGATAAGAACCATGTGTTGTAGCTCATGTAAGAAATTCGTGGAAAAAATATTGTTGCATGAGCTGTACAAACTTCCATAAAAAGTGAGAAAAATTAAGAGTTCTTGTTACCAATTGATTTCTGCATATTTTGACCCATTGCAGGGGCATTTGATACCACATACGATCTACTGTTACAAATACCAGAATTTTTCTCTTGGTTTCGTTATTTTTCCATGGGAATGTGCCTTGGGGTGTGATTTATTTTTTATGATGCTTTTGTTATGGTTATAGCACGCCAAATTCTGGATTCATGATTCTTATTATATGTTCTGTAGATATTGCTGGACCAGCCTTATCATATACATGGTCATATCCCATGGGAATCTCAGTTTGAATATTTTGTTGCTCATAATGATGCGGGGAATGTCTGCAAACTCCTAGACATGATTCCCAATAGCATACTTTCAGAAGGGATTATTAGAGTAAATGTGGACAGTTTACAAGCCGCTGCCAACACTCTTTCTGATTTAACACTCCCTGATTACAGCATGTACATATGTGACTCAGAAGAGCTTGAACCAGTCTGTATGGAGATACCACATGTTAAAGTATTTAGATCTTTGTGCAATCAGGAATCGACGTTATATATTCGAATGGTAATGCAGCAGGAATTGGCAAAGAAACACATCTTTATGAAAGAGTACTGGCAAAGTACTACTGAAATTATACCTTTGCTTGCTCGTGCTGGCATACTTATAAAGGTTGGTTCAAAGGATGAATGTTCTACGACATCTTTTGCTTCAGAGATGCCAGTTGATGCCCATCAACAGGGTCGTGAAGGTGCACTGCAAAAGTTAATTATACGTTTCTGTGTGCAATATAACTTGCCATATCTACTGGACCTCTATCTAGACATCTGTAATTTGGCTCCTGAAAAGGATTGTATCCGTTTGCTCAAAGAAACTGCAGTAAGTTCTGGTGCAATTCTAGTTTATAATACTTGCTATCCAACATTGTTGTTTGTATTCAGCTCTCTGACCTCTAGCAGTGCAGAGCTGACAGTAACCAGCTGGTTGCCAGGCAAACTAGATTTTTTATTTTTTAATAATAATAAAAAGATTAGGCACTAGGTAGTTAGTTAGGTGTGTTCTATAGCCTTGAGTAGTCGTGGTCATCTTTTTTTTGTGTGGTGTGAATGTGTATTCTATCAAACCTTTTCTTATTAATGATGGCGTGCGACTCTTCTGCATGTTCAAAAAAGAAAAAAAGAACATGGACTATAAATTTGCTATAACATGGTTGGAGTTTATATGTTATGAGGACCAAGTTATGACTGTTGTAGCCCCTTCAATCTACATGTAAACACTCTGTTTTAAAATATCCTTTGGAAAAGTATAAGAAGCTTAAGTTTACTGTAACCACCAGAGATCGATTTGTTCAACATGTTCCTGTTTAGTACTATACATGTAATTTTGTTTGATTTGGTTGTTATGTTGCGGATATTTTCAGGGTGATTGCAAGTGGGCACAATGGTTACTCTTCTCCAGGATCAAAGGTTACGAGTATGAGGCATCATTCTCTAATGCCCGTTGGAATTTGTCAAAGAAAATGGTCAGTAATAGTAGTCTTACTGCTGTTGAGATAGATGAAATGTTGTATACAGTAGATGATATGGCTGAACGAGTTGGTGAAATGTCTGCACTAGCTACCTTGATGTATGCTTCAGCACCAATTCAGAAATCCATATGTACTGGAAGTGTGAACAGAAGTGGTTCGTCTTCCCAGTGCACATTGGAGAACCTGGCTCCTTGTCTTCAGCAATTTCCAACGCTATGGAAAACCCTTTTTTCTTCTTGTTTTGGCCAAGATGAATATGGGTGTTTAAACTACTCTGCTGGTAATGGTAATCAACCAAAAACCTCATACACTATATTCAGATTGTTGAAATTTCCTTATGCTAAGAAAAGAAATGTGTTTTTTTTCAGTGTTTGGAAAAAGATCAATTTCAGAGTACTTGAGATGGCGCTACAGTATTTTTTCCTCTGCTGGAGGAGACACTTCGTTGTTGCAAATGCTTCCATGTTGGGTCCCAAAGTCTATTCGAAGATTAATTCAATTATTTGAACAGGTTTTTCTTTTCTTTGGAAGGCACATTTCATTTAACAGAGTATAATTGGGTACTGATGTGTTTTGTTCTATATCCGTCAGCCCAAATATTGTTCTGCTTAATGTGCATCAGTTAAATTTGGGTTTTCAATGCATAAATCTAGACTTTGGGATGCTGAATTATTATGTGTGTAAGCGAATCTGTAGCTACACTTTTTAGAAATATAAGTACTAAGTAGTGAAGTTATAAC
This sequence comes from Sorghum bicolor, assembly GCF_000003195.3. Lineage (NCBI taxonomy): Eukaryota > Viridiplantae > Streptophyta > Magnoliopsida > Poales > Poaceae > Sorghum > Sorghum bicolor. The sequence continues at coordinate 2,764,248 of NC_012870.2, forward strand.
AGAGTAACAGTCTATAAGTAGTCACAAGACTTCTTTAGGGACAGACTCCTAATTTTCTTCAGGCCTACACCAACTTACTTGGTACAAAAAAACTTTCTTGCTGTTCCTAATTATTTCTGAGAACTGAGCTATAGCTTAGTTGGTAGAGCCCTGAGGTCACAGGCTGCCCTCCTGGTCTAAACTCGGTGCTCGCAGGTTGTGTGAGTACCTCCATAAAGGATTCGGTACTTCCCTTTCTTAACACAAAGCCAGATCGTTATGCTTCTAGATTACCATGTGGATTTGGGGGAGAATTAGGAGAGAGGGAGGGGGTGGCTGCTTGAGGATGTCTGGCTCCCTAGGGCTGAGGGTACGGTTGGGAGTGGCAGCCAGGAGGCCTACACCCAAGCCAGTGGCAGAAGAGATGGGCTATGCCCTTGATTAGTGGTGTAGCTAGGAATTTGCACCTTGGTATTCATTGTAAAAAATTTGTGCAGTGCAAATGCAATGTATATAGGATCACAAGACCATGAGAATGAACTGCTGTAGGGTTGTCTTTTTGTCTTTCTTAACCAGTGATCCAGTTTCTTTGTAGGGGGGGGGGGGGGTCGGGTCTATGTATGACTCTCTTTTCCTTCTATTAATACAATGATACACAGCTCTTCTTTGTGTTCGAGAAAAAAACAAGACCATAAGAATAACCAAAAGTGCGGCAATGACCATAAATCCATAGTAGTAACCAAAGTACAATACGTTGACAACTTGCATAATAGAAATGTCTCTACTAGTGGTTAGGACTTGAAAGATTACAAAATAAGAAAGGAAATTACAATAACATAAAAAAGGCTTGAGTTTGGGATTTTCTTCAAACACATGGAGTGCAATGTGCATACCTTGCCTTGCCTGTGCGGCCATCGGCATTGCCTGCTTTCCCTTATCCTAGACTTGCAAAATGACTAACTGATGCAGTTCCACTGCTCACCAGTCACCATGACACCACCTCATTGTCTGGCCTTCCTGCTCCTCGACAGCGGCCAGTGCCATATCACGTCAGCCCGCGCGCAGGCACAAGTGTTTGAGCTTCCGACGCTGAACCGCCTGCCACCTGCCGCCTGCTACCTGCCGCCTGCCACCATTTGCTGTTGTCGCAGTGTCTCATGTGGTGTATTAGGTTAAGTTGAGGAATGGGTAATGGATAACTCTGGAGGACTGGAACAGTGGAATGTACGACTTTGGTCTGTTAGCCTCTTGGGCTGATGAGTTGCCGAGTTGAGCTGATAATTTTTGGATTGATGTGGAGAAACACGTGGGCTAATGGATAGGAATAGTTACATGAATACAGGTGCATATAAGATTTTTTTACAAAAATCATTGGTTCTTCTCCCACGTGGTTAAGCTTCCTAATTTTCTTCTGGGCAATGGCCTATTAGCATATTCCAAAGTACCTTGGTGGAATATAGATAAAAACACACCATGTTTTTTCTTCTCCAATCTTGATTTTGCTTTATATGGGATCGTCCAAAGTCCTCACCAAAGTCCTCCAAGAACGGAAATGATTTTATTCCTGATTTCCTTATGACATTTGACAAAAATCAACCATATTGAGACATATTCTAAGCTGTATAGTAAGAAAGTGTTGGTAAATGCCTAAATGGTAAAATACATTTTTTTTTCTTGAACACACAGGAGAGCTGCATATCTTTAGTAGAGAGAAAAAAGGTAAATAATCCCGTACAAAGCAACCTTTTTACCTCACCTAGCACCGAGGAGATAAGAGCAGGTTGCAGCACTGGGTTCTTACCCCATTTTCTCTTAATATAATGATACACAGCTCTCCTGAATGTCCCATAAAGCAACTCTAGCTGAAACCCTCAAACCATGAGAGTTCTTGAGTCATTAGAAAATACTCTTGCTTCATGTAGTATATCTAGAGCTCTGCACAAGTTCATGCAAATTTTTCCTCTTCAAATGTTGAAATTATGGATTTTAATTGTGAAGGTTGTTTAGGCAAAAAGAGGATACTCCAGCTAACTCTTAAATGTATAACCTAATTGTTCACTAATTCTGACATGTGGTGTGATGTGGTTATTTGGTTATGTAATTTGTTGTAAATGTTGTCACGGTGGCTATGTAACCATGTTTTGAAGGATAGTTGGGACAAGCCTGACAACACAATATATCCCCCTTCCATTATGTGCAATCAAATGCATTCTATTGGCCTATTAGAGGTCCTAAACTCTTAATGTAATTCAGTTGTAAAAATTATTGGCTAACTATGAAGGAAACCATATTAGTGTTTGAATTTCCAGGCTAACTTCACTTCTTTTTCTTTCTTTTTCCTTGAATGTGCAGGAGAATTACTTCACTTCTAGTTTTTTCTTAATTTGTATATGTGCACATGTTTATTGTCCAGTTGTATTTGTAGCAGGGATAATCCTTCACACTTTTCTTCTTCACCATAATCTATTGTCAGGGCCCTTTTGGAATGCAACTTCTATCGGATGTCCCATCATCTGAAGAGTTATTCACTCACAATGTCACCGATTATATATACAATTCCACTGGATATACTGAAGCCAATGCACTGTCCTTAGAAGCATCGATCCAAAAAAGTGTTGAAGAAGAATTGTATTCTTCCCTTGAGGTACATTAATCTTGCTCATCTTGGAAACTTTTTTTTCTTTGTTTTTGTATCTTACGTCAGCTTCTTTACATGCTGTACTGTTCTCTGTTAAAAGTCGAATACTTAGCTCTAGATCATCTTGGATATATGCTAATATGTGTACTAGGACAACAATGGATAATGCAAAACTGTATTAGAGTTAAGGCCATGAAGCTCGTCCAAATGTCTTGGCTTCTAGATGCCTTGTACATATGTCATAAATTCATAAGCCTGCCTACAGTGCATGAGCATAAGCTTAAGGGGCTCTCGTGTTCTTACCCCCATTTTGAATTCTAATTGTGATTTTGCACTCATTTATTTAACATTACAATTTTGCCCCTGCCACTTCTCAAAACGAAGGCAGAGTTTAACCTGCTTTGTTTAGAGGAGTTAACGGTGTCAGTTCAGCTACAAAAGACTACTTTTCCCATGTGAACTTGCCCCTAGGTTTTTGAGTACTCTGTGAATTTAACCTCTATTTTGGCATCAAATATTTAGAAAAAAATTTGAAAGAATTTTTACATAATAAAATTGCAAATATTTCAAATCTAAGCAAAGTTCAACAAGTTGTACATGGTTAATCAACCATCGGCGAAAGCCGGGAGGGTGAGGTCAGGGTAGTATTGGCTTTTTTTTTGCACTTATTCTTTTTATTTAATTCATTTATTCGTCCTTCGGTTAACATAGTCTAGAGTCAGGGCGAATGATGGCTTCAGATTCAGGATTTAAAAAACAAGGGTAAAATCGCAAAGTTGAAAAGATGAGGGTAATATCATAATTGACCTTCAAAGTAGGGTGAGAAACACCAATCTCCCTAATCTTAAACTCCTGTCACCTAACCTCTTCATGAAGCTAATAAATCCTACAAGCTCATGCCCTTGACTTCTCCCTGACTTTTGTTCTGCTATTGTATTGTGACCTTATTGTTTCCACACACACACAAAAAAAAGTATTGTGACCTTCCTGTCTAAACTAGCATTTGTCATTATTCCCCTCTTCAGGAGAAAGATGTGAGAGTGGAACACCATTTGCACCGTGGTCGAGCCCTAGCTGCTTTCAGGCATCTTATTGCTAAGAGGGCTTCACAGTTGAAATCAGCTAGTGCACGTCAAGTGATATCCACACAGTCTAATGTTCAAGCAGATGTACAATTGATGCTTGCTCCTCTAAGTCAAGCTGAACGATCAATTCTTATATCGGTATGTCCATTCTCCTGAATTGATTTTATACCCAATGACTGTCCATGCTGTCAGTATCCATCAAGTTTCTGCATTGCATCTGAAGCATTACTGAAATACTGAGTTCCGCTTTACAGATAAGCATAGTCATACAAATTTGTCCATAGAATATATTGTCCATTTTGCGACTTATTAGGTGGCAGTATCCCAGTTATTTTCCTGGAAATGATGACATGTTTTAGTTCCACTTCTGAATTTGGCACAATATGGAGAACCATAGCACTCATAATCATACTAACTTCATAAAATTTTGTACATTTTTTAATTTAGTAGTACACTTTTCATTTCTCCACTTACTCTAAATAAATTGTGTTGCATTGGGCAATGTTTCTTCAAATGTTTTGAATTTCGATTATTCATATAATAGTAAATATGTGATGAACTGAGTAAAAGTGATACTAATATTTATCCATTTTATTCCCTTATACAATATTGTCATAATATTTACGAATATATTGCCTGTTGGGTAGTATTCGCAATGTCTGAAGCATCATAAATTTATATGAAGGTGGCAGGCTGATGCTTTGGCTCTTTATGTGTGTGTCACTTTCTTACCATTTTTCTCTTCTCCAAAACAGGTGGCTCCACTAGCTATTACAAACTTTGAGGACTCGACTCTAGTTGCTTCTTGTATATTCTTGTTGGAACTTTGTGGCCTCTGTGCCAACATGCTTCGTTTAGATATTGCTGCACTACGACGCATCTCTTCCTACTACAAGTCAGTTCAAGAAAATAAACATGCTGATCTATCTTCACTAAGTGCCCCAGAGCTCCATGTGCAGTCTCATGGAGCTGGCATAGCTCCTGCTCTAGCTCGAGCACTAGCTGAAGATTATGTCCAATCTGATCATCTGCATGTTTTGGAGCAGACTCAAACTTCGATGGCTCCCAAGAAGGAACAGCCACAACATCCTCTTATTGCTATTCTGCAGCACCTTGAAAAAGCAAGTTTGCCATCATTGGAGGAAAATAAAACTTGTGGATTTTGGCTTTTGACTGGTGTTGGTAATGCGTCTCTTTACAGATCGCAACAGAATGAAGCAAGTCAACACTGGAATTTGGTTACTGAATTCTGTCGGGCACACCATCTCCCACTAAGTACAAAATATCTTGCTTTACTGGCCAATGACAATGATTGGGTATTAATTTTTTTCTTCTCTTGGTTGCTATGTTTTTCTTTTTTTTTAATTATTATTTAGATAAGTTCCCACACTGATTGTAATTGTGCTTTTGGCAGGTTGGCTTTTTAACAGAAGCTCAGATAGCTGGATTTCCTATTGAAGTTGTTATTGAAGTGGTAAATTTTATATCTTTGTACCACATAACTTTAGTTGCAAATACCACACACTAATTTATTGCTGTTGGTGTTTTTGTTCACTGTTCAGGCAGCCAAAGAGATCAGGGATTCAAGATTGAGGACTCACATACTGACTGTTCTGAAAAATATGATGTCAGTTAGAAGGAAAGCATCTGGTAATATACCTTCAGGAAGCAGTTATTCGTCTTTATCTGCTGTTGATGGCAATAATCCCATGGAACTTTTCTGCATTCTTGGAGTCTGTGAAAAGCAAAAAAACCCTGGGGAGGCACTACTGATTAAAGCAAAACAAATGCAGTGGTCTTTGCTTGCCATGATTGCTTCATGCTTTCCAGATGTAACTCCTCTCTCATGCTTAAGTGTTTGGCTTGAGATTACGGCCGCAAGGTAATAACTTGAACATAGTATGATTTTTTCCTGCTAACAATTTCACATGCTTCATTGTTGTTCTACTGTGTAATTTTGTTGCCTTCGTGTTTGTTGCTCATCTTAAGGGAGATGTCCTCGATCAAGGTGGATGATGTTTCTTCGAAAATAGCAAAGAATGTTGGATCTGCTGTTGAGGCCACAAATAAATTGCCAAGTTCTGGCAGAAATGTTGAATTTCGTTACAACAGGAAGAATCCAAAGCGAAGGCGGTTCCTGGAAGCCTCACAGGAAAAGCTCACAATATGTTCCTCACTAGATAGCACATGTGGGCCAGACTCTGCTTCAACTTCCAATTCTACCTATATTGATGATCATCAGGAAAGAGGAAGGCCAATCTCTGGAGAAACCATAATGTCTGTTGATATTGATGAAAGGCTTGCATCTTTATCAAACATGGTAGCAGTGCTTTGTGAACAACAACTGTTTCTACCATTACTTAGAGCTTTTGAAATGTTTTTGCCTTCCTGCTCGCTTCTTTCCTTCATCCGTTCTCTCCAGGTTAGTAGTAATAGTTTATTTAGTTTGTAATTTTTTTTCTCGAACATGCAGGAGAACTGAGTGTCAATGCATCATGATTTAATTTGCAAGTAATATTCAACTAATTTGAGCATTTCTGTGTTACCCTTGAAAGGCATTTTCTCAAATGCGTCTGTCCGAGGCTTCTGCACATTTGGCATCGTTTTCAGCAAGAATAAGAGATGAAGCCTCTCATACTCAACTAAACTCTTCCAAAGAAGTGTCAGTTATAGCAGAATGGGTGGCCGTTACAGCTGTAAAAGCTGCAGATGCTGTCCTCTCAACCTGTCCATCAATTTATGAGAAGAGGTGTTTACTGCAGCTTCTTTCAGAAGTGGATTTTGCTGATGGTGGCACTTCGTCATCTAACTTTAGCCGAAGATATTGGAAGATTAATTTGTCTGAACCTTCTTTGTGTAAAGATGGTGATATCTACAACTGGAATGATTTGATGGATGATGCTTCTCTTTTGACATCATTAGAAAAGGACGGTCAATGGGAGCAAGCTCGAACTTGGGCAAGACAACTGGAGTCAAGTGGCATAGCTTGGGAGTCTACTCTTGACCATGTCACTGAATCACAGGTATGTGGCTTCCCCCTTAATTTCTGTATAGTCCATCTATATCTATACAAATGAATTATGAGTTTCAACTTGTACACGTGATCACTTTTTTGACACATCTTGTCTTGCCATATATGAATTTAATTGTTATCACTAGTGTTTGAATTTACACAGCTTCTTTAGTACCATTCGTCAATGACATGCAGCTTAGTACCATCTCCAAACCATTGCACATGTTTGCTGCCTGAGATAAATTGTACTACTTGTGTTTAACAAAATTGGATTTTTTATTTTATGATTTTTCTGTGATTTATTATGAATTTTCAAAGATTCAGTGGAAATAAATAAAAAAGAAAAAGTCAAAACCACCCTCTAAAACCACTCGATGGGGTTATTTGACCGGTTTTGAAAGTTCAGGGGGTAGAATATCCGGTTTTATAGTTTGGAGGATGAAGTATTCCACCTTAGATAGTTTGGGGGGTTATGTAGACTTTTTCCTTTGGTCTATGCCAAACTATCTTAAATTTGACTATGTTTACAGAAAATAGTATCAACATTTATGACTCCAAATAGGTATATATGAACATATGTTCCATGATTAATTTAATGATACTTTTTTGGCATCATAAATATCACTACTTTTTTGTATACATTTGGTCAAACTTAAGATGGTTTGATTTAGGGCAAAGCTATTGCATTTTTTTCGGGATGGAGTGGCCCATGCAACATCATAATTGCTCTTCATGCCATAAATTAGTCCAATGTGTAAATTTTCTAATAACATTCCCAGATTGAACGTAAAGGTCCATCACAATGATTACCATTCCACTGACCTCCCCTGCTGCATGCTCGCCCAATGTTCGCATCACACAAATTCTGCTTCCTCGATGCTATGGCCATCCACTGGAAGCACTGTTGCCACCCTTGCTGGCAATTTGTGAAACATAAGTTTGTTGGATATATATAGAAATTCTAAATATTTTTTTAGCGTAAAATACAGCAGGGGAAACACTAAGTACTTGGGGAAGCATCATGTAAACAAGAGTACATTGGTGCACATATTTACAAACCAAATCTCATCGCATGGATGCAATCTGAATGGCCTGAATGAGCAGGAAATCCCCTCGTCTATCTTTATGCAGATTTAGGCTCAATTAAGGTGAACACATTACACATCATGAAGGTTCAGATTCAGTCTGATGGATGAGATTAGTTTGTGTGTATGTGCACCTGATATTTGATAAACTATTTTATTTAACAAAAAATAGATATTCCATTTTTGTTTTTGTCTTGACATCAGTATTGCATTCACAATAATGGGAAAAAAAACAGAATCACAACCAACCATGATCACTATACTACATTGCCATTGGTGTACAGTAAGGATTTTACAATGAGTCAGGTCAATCATGTGCAGCTACGGAGTGATGTACCATCTGTATACCCCCGAAACCATCTTTTTAATCACTATGACCCGATTGTGGATTACATTACATAATTGGCATTCATCACTACATTTTGACATTCTCAGTATGGCCTTCTTATGTTATGCTGACATCCAGCTGTGGGACATGTGTAGGCAGAAGCCATGGTTGCTGAATGGAAGGAGTTTCTTTGGGATATCCCACAAGAACGTGCAGCCTTGTGGGGTCACTGCCAATCTCTCTTTATGAGATATTCTTTTCCTCCTTTGAAGGTATTCTTTTCGATAAGTAAAATGCACAGAAGTGCTGTACTCCCTCCATTTGAATGCAAGGTGTCCTAGTTCTATGCACATATATTAAGGAGGCATTAAGATGAGAGTAGCCTTCGTCTTTCTACCAAAGAAACAAACATGAAATGATCAATGCCATCTAGCTGCTGCATGTGTGGAGAAAATCTTGCTTGCATTATTTGTTAGACCACGTTTATTGCTGGCAGCTTTTCAGTTCCATTGAAAGCTAACCCATTAAAATAAGGGCATATTAGGAACACTCATAGATGCATGCTTGGAGAATGTAGTATGGCTTGTTAAAAAAACGGCCTCAGATCCTAAACGCCTTGTATTACGAAATGGAGTATTTGTTTTCCCTTATCCTTGTAAATCACTAAATTGTATGTTCATTCGTCGTACATGCAGGCTGGATTATTTTTCCTTAAGCATGCTGAAGCAGTAGGAAAAGAGATACCAGCACGAGAGCTTCATGAAATACTATTGCTCTCTCTTCAATGGCTAAGCGGAACTATGACTAAATCCCCTCCGTAAGCTTCATTTTTCCTTATTTATGTTCACATTGTGCTCAATCTTATCATCTCCTTGCCAATTAGCACTTCCCTTTTGCAGGGTCTATCCTCTTCATCTTCTGCGGGAAATTGAGACTAGGGTGTGGCTCCTGGCTGTTGAGTCAGAGAGTCAATCTAAGGCTGATGGTGAATTTGCCACTTATGCTGTTGCTCATAACATAGCTGTTGGAAACAGTAGCAGTATTATAGAACAGACTGCTGATGTCATCACAAAAATAGACAGTAATATGAGCTCGCCGCACATGAAAGTTACAGAAAGGAATGGCACACGGGACAGTTTATCAAGCCAACATGCGCAACTCTTTGAGTCTAACAGCGAAGCATCTTCAACAACAATAAATAACACGAGAGCAAAGCGAAGGGTGAAAACAAATTCACCACTTAGACGTGGGGGCAATGACAATACTGAAAGTAGAACTAATGAGCTGGATAACAGTTCTCATAGTTCAAAGATTGGAGAACAAGCTAGAAATTTACTTTCTGAAGAGGAATTTGCAAAAATGGAAGCATCTTTATCTGGCTGGGAACAAAATGTTAGGCCTGTAGATATGGAGAAGGCTGTGCTCTCCTTACTGGAATTTGGGCAAATAACTGCTGCTAAGCAACTCCAACAAAAGCTGTCTCCATCATATATTCCTGAGGAACTTGTCCTTGTTGATGTTGCTTTAAGAATTGCCAATAGCAGCAGTAGTGGAGAGATCAGTTTGTCATGCTTTGACACACAGGCTCTTTCGTTACTTCAGTCACTGGAAGTAGCAAATAGCTGCGATATGATCATTAGCCCATCACAGGTCTGATTATTTTATCTCATTCATTTTATGACATGATTCTGTTAGAAACTTGTGGGCACCTGGAAATTTCCATTTTTGCATGAGTAGTTACACCAAAATAATGGAGTTACTGCTTTTGCCACTTCTTCCAGGGTGGTGTGGGTTATTTCTGGGGTGTTGTTCAACAATTATCTAGATAGAACTATACCTGTTATACTCCATCCATCCTAATATATAAGGTGTAACCACTTTTTATTCGTCCTATAACACAAGGCGTGCTCTCTTTCTCTCCCATCTAGACGCGCGTGCATCCATGCAGTAGTACGAGAGAATTAAATACGTTCCTTGGTCTTTGGACCAGAGGATGGAAGGAGTAACATTGTACTATTGTAACATATCCTTGGAAAGTGAGAAAAGTGATTAAATGATACGTGTGTAAAGAAATATTTTCTCAAGTTTATGTGGCTTACAATGTGTCGCGGGGTCGAAACCGCTGCAAGCATTTGTCGTTCATCAGGTGTCGGAACATGTGTCTCCGGGTGCACTTAAGAACACAAGAATCACAGAGGGGACGCAACAGTTTATCCTGGTTTGGGCTATCGGGGCCATACGTCTAGCAGCTGATCATCCTTATACTCAAAAGCACCCAAAATCGGGGGTTTACAATAGAGTGTAAGAGAGAGGTTTGGCAGGGGATCGCTCGGTGCTGATCCTTGGCAGCCTTGCCGCCGGTGAGGTCTTCCCCTCGTTGGAGAGGAGGAAGACGATGGAAAGGGGGGGGGGGGGGGGGAGCTCTTGGTACTCCTCTCGGGGTGGCTTTGCTCTCGGTGCAGAGCTCGAGCTGTTTGGTGAGGACAGGAATGATCTGTTTGGAATCGTCCTACCCCCTCTAGGATCCGACCTCCCCTTATATATCGAGGTAGGTCGGGTACATGATGGTTTGGGGGAGTTTAGCCTATGGTCTACATGGGCCGGAGTACAGGAGCATCTTGCAGTGGCGTCGTGTGGACCTTGGCGTTGTCGTGGAGCCGAAGAAGCCTTGGGCGTCGTCTGGCTGCTCTGTTCAAGCTGTGTCGGCTTGGACCGGCCTCCACCAGGTACACCTTCTGGAGGCTTGGTGGCGAAGGCAGCCGGCTGGGCTAGCACGCGGCCTCGGAAACCCTCAAGCCCCTGAAGCCATCAGAGGAGTTTGTCTTGGCGAAGGCAACCGACCGTGCTGGCACGTGGCCTCGGAAACCCTCGAGCCCCTGAAGCCATCAGAGGAGTTTGTCTTCTTGCGTCAATCCCGTGCGTGACCTTGTCGGAGGAGTGGTTGACAGTGTCGTGCCTATTGAGCAGTGCCAAGGAGCCCTCAAGCCTTGGGGGCTCGAGGCGCCTGTCTTTGGCCCGAGCCTTAGCTAGCGCCGAAGGCTGGGAGGGGGCCAAGGATTGGGTCCAGGCTTCCATCGATCGGGAGCTTGAGGCTCGGGTGAGCCCCCGAGTCCCGAGCAGAGGCGGAGGGCGTGCTTGGGCTCGGCCCAATTCCTTAGCTGCAGTGGCGGAGCTCGTACCAAAACATGGGGGGGGGGGGGGGGACATTTTGCCTAATATAAATCAACATGTACAGAAATCTATATAAGTTATTTGGCCTAATCGATTTGGCTTCAAGAAATTGGAAAATCGGAAGCAAAGAACAACTTTTTAATCTTGAGTGTGCATGACTAGCAAACCAAATTATTGGAGAATAGCCAACAGGCTTGAATAGATTGATTAGAGTTTTACACAGGGGTTACAATATATAGAGGCCCAAGGGGCCAGTTTACATGAGCCACATAGGATGGCGCAAAGCAGAGTAATTAGCAGTAAAAGACACAGGGATTAAAGGGACACTAGCACAGGATACTAGAATACTCTAACACAAATCACCAATCAGGCACTGGGCATGGAGCAGACTGGGGATTTGAATCTGGGAGCAGAGCAACCGGAGACAAAGCTAGGCAGTGTTGACGAGTCGACAACATTGACGCACGCGGCTTCACACTTCGCTGCTCTGGAAGGCGGAGCGGACGACGACGCGACCAGCGTTGCTGGTAGATCTTGCAAGCTGTAACTTTTGGGTCTCCAGAGTCAAATTTTGCATGGGCCATTTACTGATTACTGAATCACTAAAAAAAATTCAGTGGCAGGGGGGGGGGGCATAGCCCACGTTGACCGACGTGTAGCTGGAGGGTGCGCGCGAGCGTACCCGATGGGTATAGCCCCCGGGCGATCCTGGAAGGGTCGGTTGGGGGATCTCTCGGTCGGGAACCTTTGATCCCGAGGCTTAACCTATGCTAGGATCTCGTCACAATGTTTTATGCACGACAACAAATTTACAATAATTCTATCCAAAGCATTCACATCACCTTACCTGTTAATTATTGGCTAGTGTCTATAGTTGTAAAGTTATTGATGTTATGTCAAGATGTTAGCATACAAAAAAATACATTTTGTTCTGTGATACAATAATTCTCTTCTACCTTAGGTTTGCATCCATTTTGGTGTATAAACTTGCATCCAATACATTTTGTGAAGTGTTGGTGCAACTCAGGTCCATTTGTATATTCTGTTACATCAAAGCTGCTTAGTACATCAAAGTAGTTCTGGCCGTATCATGAAAATGTACTTGGCTGTAAAGTGCTAGGTAGGTACTGGTTCTAATCAATCTGATATCAGGCAAAGCAACTTATTTGTGAAGTGTTAGGTAGCTACTGTTTCTAACCAATCTGATATCAGGCAAAGCAACTTCATTTATTACTTCTGTGAACTTATTGGTTAAACAAGCTTGTGAAGGCCCTTGTTTAGTTTGGTGGGAATTGGAAGGGATTAAATCCCCCTACAAGTCAAAGTCCCCCTCGTCCCCTCCAATCCCCTTGGGGAGGGGATTGACCAAACAAGGCCTTATCTGCTTGAGATTCGTGGATCATGATCATGACGCAATTATTCTTAGATCTGGGGTTGGTTATTGAATATTGATTACATGTTTGTTCCTTATTACCAATAGTGTGAGGTAGTGCTTCAAGTTGAATCTTTGATGCAAATGATATTGATTTTGTCCCTGCTCATCACTCCAGTATGTTAAAATGTTGTAAATAAGTGTTACTGTGATCCAGAAATAAGAATGATGTTTTATCTCAGGTTATGGAGATACTAGCTGTGAAATGTGGTGAGGGCCGTGGGCGAGCTCTTATTAGGAGAATAATAGCAGTTGTTCGAACTGCTAAATTGTTGGGACTCCCATTTTCTGAAGCATTTGAGAAACAGCCAATTGAACTTCTACAGTTGCTTTCCCTGAAAGCCCAGGATTCTTTTGATGAAGCGAAATTTCTGGTGGAGACACACATCATGCCTGCATCTAGCATTGCCAGAATTCTAGCAGATTCATTTCTAAAGGTATGTTCATTGCTCAGGTTTTAACAGCACACTTTTTGGGTATGTGACATTGCAGTGCTACTGCTATATTACATGATATGCTTTCAATCCAGGGGCTTTTAGCCGCGCACCGTGGAGGCTATTTGGATTCCCAAAAGGAAGAGGGTCCTGCACCTCTATTGTGGAGATCAAGTGACTTCTTAAAGTGGGCAAAACTATGTCCATCGGAATCAGAAATTGGCCATGCTTTGATGCGTTTGGTAATGACTGGACATGAAGTACCGCATGCTTGCGAGGTTGGTGTATCTTCTGATCCCTTGTTTTGCTTTTCAACATTTTTTCCCGCCTCTTAAGTTGTCTTGAAATGTCATTGCAGGTTGAACTCCTAATATTGTCACACCACTTCTACATGTCATCTTCTTGTCTTGATGGAGTGGATGTTCTGGTCACATTTGCAGCAAATAGAGTGGAGTCATATGTTTCAGAGGGGGATTTTTCTTGTTTAGCTCGCTTGATCACTGGAGTGAGCAATTTCCATTCCTTGAGCTTCATTCTTTCGATCCTTGTGGAGAATGGCCAATTGGAGTTGCTGCTTCAAAAGTATTCTGCCACTGACACAGCCACAGGGACACCTGCATCGGTTCGAGGATTTAGGATGGCTGTTATTACATCACTGAAACAGTTTAACCCGAATGATGATGACGCTCTCTCTATGGTCTCTCTTCCTCTATCCCCCACCTCTTGTTACTACTACAAATCTATTTACTATCTGACAACCCACAGTAGGTTCAAAAGTAGGTTTAACACATTGCCAAACAGAATTTAATCATTTATTAATCACAAAAGATCATCAGTACAGCCATTATCACTACGAATGTTAACCTTCTGTTTCCTTATACTCTATTATTTATGCTTGTGTTTAATGCAGGTATACAAGCACTTTGACATGAAGCATGAGGCTGCTTCTCTCCTTGAATTGCGTGCAGAGCAATACATGAACAGCTGGTTATCTCGATATGACAAGGAACGGCGAAATGATGAGCTTCTTGAGGCTATGCATCACCTTGTAGAGACGGCTGAGGTTCTTTCAACTATTGATGCTGGCCAAAGAACACATCGTGCTTGTGCCCGGGCTTCTCTTCTGTCACTTCAGATCCGAATACCTGATCTTATGTGGATTGGTCTTTCGGAGACCAATGCTCGGCGAATTTTTGTGGAACAATCTAGGTTCCAGGAAGCTCTTATTGTTGCTGAAGCATACAACATAAATCAACCTATAGAATGGGCTCCAGTCTTTTGGAATCAAATGCTAAAGCCGGATCTAATCGAGCAATTCGTGGCTGAGTTTGTATCAGTGCTGCCCCTTCAGCCACCAATGCTTCTCGAGCTTGCAAGGTTTTACAGGGCAGAGGTCGCAGCCAGGGGAGAGCAATCACACTTCTCTGTCTGGCTTTCACCTGGAGGCTTGCCTGCAGAGTGGGTGAAACATCTTGGCAGATCATTCAGGAGCCTGCTGCGTAGAACAAGGGACATGAGGCTGAGGCTGCAGTTGGCAACTCTGGCGACAGGCTTCATTGACGTTCTAGACATTTGCAATAGAGTTTTGGATAAAGTCCCGGACAATGCTGGCCCGCTGATCCTAAGGAAGGGCCATGGCGGGGCATACCTTCCTCTCATGTAAATATTTCCCTTTTCTTTTTTAGATGCATTGGGTTCAGAACTTTTTGGCAGTTAGGCTATCTTGAAAGGCACATGAATCTTGCAAGATTATATCAGTTTTCGTTGGTTCGGCATCTTGACAGAAGCTTGGCTGTAGTCTTCGACTTGGATTCTCATCGATGATGCCATGGAAGACTTTTCTGATTGTATGTACAGCAGTTTGAGGGAAGCCGGCATAGGTCGGATTTTTTTCAGCTTCATCCGGCAGGTGTTTTCTCACACATAATATACTGGATGCTTGTAATTTTTTTTACCGTGCCCAAATAATTAAATTTTGAGTCGGTTTGGTCAAGACTTTATTGTACGAAGATGCACCCCGTATTTTTGTTCCTTTTTTTTGTTTGTTTGTCTTGCAAGTGAAGCACTAGCTGCCTTGTCATTGTAGGTCACTGACGCGTCCAGTGTTCAGTCCAGCGAAAGCGTAAATCCATTTTTGAGCTGCCATTCCGCGCAGAAAACAGAGCAAAAACACGACAGATGTGTCATGCTGATGATCTATCTATTCACGCGCTTGCCCCAGCATTCACGTCAAGCTCCACGAAATAATCTGTCAACGTTCCTTATGCACAGAATGTATAACAGCAGCAAGAAGAGTAGACTACAGGATCCTGAGCTCGTCCATGTGTAAAATACGATTGTGAATAATATACAATACAAGTGTCGCTTTCAAACGGAATAATCCTCGAATCCTGTGTAATTTGTACGCAACCAATGGTATCGGACCATCATTCGCATACGAGCTGAGTCAAATCCCAACAGCAGACAGCCACACCTGAACAAACCCCTGGCTGCGGCAGTTACAAAAAAAGGCAAATAAATTACCACCATTCGTCGACACCTCAGTTCAGGTGCAGATAGACTCAACCTTGGATCACTATCAGAACCTGCAAAGTTTCAGGGATCAATTGAGAGCCCCTTTCTTATGGAGATCATCATCCTGATGGCTTGGGCCATCTGGAAGGCACGAAATGATTTAATCTTCAGACAGATCAATCCCTATCTGCAGTCTTCTACTCAGTTCTTCAAGTCCGAGACGAAGCTTCTGCTGCTTAGAGCAAAGAGAAGTTACTCTCCTGCCATTGATCTATGGATAGTAGATCTTTAGTAGCTTGGTTAAGAGCAGTCCTTCAACTGTTTTTTTTTCATTCCTTTTTTGTATCCTGAATTCACTCCCCCCCCCCCCCCACCCCCACCCCCTGTTCCTCTTTTTTGTTTCTGAACTCGCCTTTGGGCTTTTTTAATAAATGTTGCAGGGGTGTAAACCCCTCCAGAGCCTTCAAAAAAAACATATGACGCGGAGCTGCATTTTCCTTGAATATTCGAGAGGTACATAATCTTATGTATAATATATCATCACCTTGCATTGTCTTCCTTGGTCAAACTGGACTCTTTCCAGGACTGTATTCAAGTTCAATAGACCTGTCTTCTCTAACAACCGTTTCTTCTACAGACAGCAGGCTCAGGATGTTCTTGGCAACCAGACGTTTGGGAGCTTCGACATGGAGGGCATGAGCATGATCTACATAGCCGTTGGGAAGGACTACAAGTCCGACAAGCGAAAATTGCTATTTGTTCTACAACAGTTTCCAGGCCCAATTGGCATCCTCCATGTCCACTCGCCGTCCAAGCTGATACCCATCTGTAAGAGCTGAAATTGTATTTCGCTATTCTTTCCTGCAAGGTACATGCACATGTGTCAGACTATTCTTCACTTGAAAAAGGAATTTCTTAGAAAGAGAGAAAGAAACATGCATACTTCTTATTGTTTGGGAATAACTCATTATGCTCTACAAACACGAAATATACCACTGATTTTATCTTAATAAGTAATGGTCATAATGAAGACAAAACCAGAAAAATTTGTAAGTTGAGGACCAACACGGGCATGCCTGTTCATCAATGTCAATCTTTTTCGAGAACATGCTATAGCACGTATTTCATTAAGCAGTTCATCAATGTCAATCTAGTCCTCGGTATCGTGATGTATCAGAGAAATACGCCAGGCCTTGTTTTCAAATGATAGACAGATCAAAGGGCAATAGTAACTGGCTACACATACAACTTTTGGCTATCTGCTATCTCTTGTACTGATTGAATAAACTCACTGACAAGAATTTGCTGAACAATCCTATAGTGGGTGCTCGAGTACCAGAGAAGTTTGCAAGAGAGGATGTAAAGGAACAGCACATGAGGAGAGAGAAAGAAAAGATGCTGAAGTTATTAAGAAGTTATGTGATGCTGTGCTCTGAACGAGAGGTAATCTCTACTCCATTATCTACTTTTAGCAAAGAAAGATTCACGGAAGGATTGGTTTGCAAGTGAAAGAAAATACTACCAACAATTGCTAGACAATGCCTACAGCCTAAGGCCTTGTTTAGTTCCGAAAAGTGAAAAGTTTTCGGTACTGTAGCACTTTCGTTTGTTTGTGACAAATATTATCCAATCATGGACTAATTAGGATTAAAAGATTCGTCTCGTGATTTACAGCTAAACTGTGTAATTAGATTTTGTTTTCGTATATATTTAATGTTTCATGCATATGCCACAAGATTCAATGTGACAGGGAATCTTGAAAATTTTTTGGTTTTCAGGTAGAACTAAACAAGGCCTAACTAAAAAGGTTAATATCTTCTTAAGCCGAACACCTACTAAGCCCATGCAAGCCATGCTTTACTGAAATTTTAGATGCATTGAAGAACTTATGACTTCCGAATTTTTCAGAGAAAAGGTTTCAATGACTTCAAAATTTAGATATAAAAAAATATAGGCACACCTTAAAAAGTGCCAAGGAAGACTGTACAGCAGAGTCTCTGATATGTTAAAACAGGTTTCTTCTAAAAGTTCATGAATAAGATTAATTCTTACAACACCTTCTTTTAAAACCAAAATCTGTAAACACTTATATTCACATAACACTTCTGCTATAACAGTTACTACAAGATTATAAACAAATGTATCGCCTCTTATGAAAGAATCAATTTTGATGAATCAAGTTTTTTTACTAACCCCTGGCAGGTCAAGGTACAATATATAACTAATGAGGACACCCTCCTTGCCCTTCAGCAGCTGGTTTTGATGAATCAAGTTAGAAAATTAGTCATGGCTTCAAGGTATGAGCTGCAAAATATACCATTTGTCCATGTTGCAGAAATAATGATAACGATAGATCATCACATTGATGTTGCACACACTATTCAGCCATTGAAAAGGCTACCAACCATAAAGACTCCCCATACGCAGGTCCATGTCAAAAGAGAATGCACTCCTTCAGTTCTGCCAGATATTGCTTGTCCGAAACGGTAGACATGAGTGGACCAGGTATGTTTCAATCATGGAACAAATTGAAGGTCTTGTGATTCTGGATCTTCTGTTTCAATATCCGTATTATGCTTAAAGTTGACGTGCTAGTTGAGTTCAATAATTGAAATTATTATCATGTAAAAACATTTTTATATGGTTGACTGAAAGAGCATGCTTGAAGCAGCCCTGCAACACCACAGTGGACACCAGAGCATCTTACAGGAGAATCTGAAGCAGCCACAGCACCATGGGGTCAACGGGTGTGATGTAATCATCGTTGCAAATTTCCACACAAACACATTGTGCGCAAATTTCAAGTATCTACTAAATGGGTGATGCACTGTGTTATTGCAAAATTCCACATTTGTTAGGTAGACAGAAGTAGTGAGCTACATGAGGACGAAACAACAGACGAAAGCGTTCCAACAACTACGGGAGACATAACAAGTGAAGGCTCCAGAGATAACAACCGGTTGCAGATGGTAGGTAACATGAGTTTCTGAACCTAAACTACTTATATGATTACAACAAAACTATGTCCTTTTCTGTTACATGTTATAAGCAGGGTAATCTAACAGATACTACACATCTAAAGGAAAAGGTGCTCAGGCCCGACCAAGACAAATGGGAAATTTTACCTGGGGAAACTTCTAACAGATCTTACCACCACGGATGTTTTGAAGGGCCAAATACATCAGAAAATCTGCTTCATTATCACATCGTCCACGAGAAGAGCCAAATAGAGTTATTAACAGTACTATTTTTTTTTACGCAAAAGACTTATCAATGGTACTATTACACACATATTGCTGCGGTACTCTCAAATGACTGTGGACCGTTCATTTATTTCAATCAGACGGTCACGATCATCTATTACCGGTAATATATGAAATGTATATTTATTTAATTTTTATTTTATAAAATAGGGTAAATAAGTAAAGTTTTAAATATAAAAAATCTTCTTTTTAGATTTGATTGATGCATGCATGATATTGACTGATATGGTAAATCTTTTTGATTTATAAATTTGTGTTTCATATATTTTCATTACCATATTTTTTGTATCACTCTATAAACTTAATTTTGCATGTGGTAGCATTTTTATGTTTACGTGATTAACATTTGATGCGTGTAGCGTATGTGTGGTCGGCTAGCCTAGTTGGTACATTAGCTAGCTAGCTAGTGTGCGTGTGTGTGCGAGAGAGAGCGTGTGTGTGGCCAGCTAGACTATTTGGTACGTTAGCGTGTGTGTATGTGGAGCGTGGGAGCGTGTGTGAGCCTAATGTGTACGTTAGCGTATGTGTGCGCGTGTGTGTGAGTCTGGTCCGATAAGTCATTTGATCCATATATAATATTTTATCCGGGTGTCGCACGATCATGGAAGAGAGCGACTATAATGGCCAGGCGCCGCGCGAGGAAGGTGGATCTTGCGTGATTTGGGGAATTGGGACGCGAGATTTCCCTTCCCATTATTAAGCGGATATGGAGAGTTTTATTTTAGTTTTTCTAGATTTATTAATTTATTTAATAGTTCTTTAAATTATAAAAATCAATGGCTCAGATTGATTTGAGATATTACCTTCTTATAAGTAAAAGGTGTACCTTAGCATTGCCCAAACACTAAAGTGTCGCATTGAATATCAAAGAGTAGCTAAGCAACTCTAGACCTAGGTAGAGATCTGCAGACCGGAATCTAATGCATTGATCCTTTATCAGAAAAAAGTTAAAGAACTTGAAAGGAAGCTAAATTCCCTAGAGGAGTATGCTAATTTAAAACAAGGAAAACAATCTATACCAGAAAAGTCATCAGAACAAGAAGTTCCAAACTCACATTGCATGAATCCAACAACCAGTAGAGAGGAAAACAGGCAATATCACATATCAGGTTAATATCATTGAGTTCGCAGACTATGAGTTTAGGCAAGCCACAAACAATTTTCACCATTTGAACAAGATTGGTCAAGGAGGTTTTGGACCAGTCTACTTTGGCAAGCTCCGAGGCCGACATGTAGCAGTTAAGATGTTTAACCCTCGTGGAAGACAAGGCTATTTCGAGTTTGAGCAAGAGGTAAACCACCACCAACTCATACAGATCTTCTATGGTTAAGTTTCAGTTGTACTTTTCAGCAGTAATTAAGCCATGTTCCAGAATAGATAGGATGGTATAGTCAACAAGTGAAGAATAAATAGACTTTTATTTGTGCATCATTACGTGATGTATATACCAAAAAAGAATTACATGACCGAACTGCTTTCATAGGAGTCTTACGACCATATAATTTGCGATGATGAAGTGATTTTTACTTATCTATTGTCTCAAGTGTAACAAACTTTACATCCTACCAATTTAGGCACTGATATTAAGCAGCGTGAGGCATCCAAACATTGTCAAGCTCTTTGGTCTCTGCTATGAGTCCATGGCTCGTGTATATGAGTATTTAAGCAACGGAAGCCTAGAGCGAAGCCTAAGGGTGCTGGCAGGATAGAGTCCGCATCATCCAAAAAGTACGATCAGCTCTCATCCACCTCCATTTCAACAGGCCTTATGCCATAGTCCACTCAGACATAAAACCTGCAAACATACTTCTTGATGAGTATAATGTGAGCCGGCTAGGGGACTTTGGACTGCTAGGCTTCTGCGTCAGGACTCAGGACCCATCTGGCAATGCCAATGGGGACTACTCGACCATGTATCTATTAGGGCACTCACAATGCAGACTCTATCATAGAGTCTAAAGTTATTTATTATCTCGAACAATGTGGACTTAGAGTCTAAATAAGACTTGGAGTCTTATTTTTTCTAACTCTTTCTTCAATAAATATGCTGCCACATCAGCAAAATATCATAAATAGTATATAATTAATTGTCTTGGACTCTATGATAGAGTCTTGCATTGTGAGTGCCCTTAGTGATCGGATGACAATGCCAATGGGGACTACTTGATACATGGACCCTGTCTACCTGAAAACACAGATGCTGAGCACCCAAGCAGACATTTACTCCTTTGGGATCATCATCATCCAGCTACTAACAGGATGGGAATCGGTGATTGGCATAACAGACGAGGTTCAAAAATGGGTAAGAGACAAGGAGTGTCCCAGGAGGATATTTGATGTGAATGCTGGAAACTGGCCATATGTGGTAGCTAAGCAACTTCTGTGTGTGGCGCTCCAGTGCTGCGATTGCAATGAACCAAAAAGAAGGCCAAGCCTCACATTGGGCTGTTGGAGAGTACTCGATGTGCTAAATGCAAAAGCGGGTAAATGAACCAATTTATATATTATTACTGAAGCTTGAATAAATATTTGTTAAGTTGTGCATGTGAGCTTTTTCTACATGAACAAGTATAATAGTCCTATAATGATTCTGATAATACTGACATCAATTTTGATAATGCTTTGCCTATGAAATTAAGACTATCTTTTTTAGTCAGTGAACAGTTAGATGCAGATTATTACGAGGGTTACCGGCTTGTGGCTTTGTCTTGTTCAGATGGTTTTCTTGTTCATGTTTTCCAGAAGACATTCCCACAAATTCTGTAATAATGGATAATTTACAAACAACCAGAAAGATTTAACATTTGTCATTTTTTTTTTTGCTGAGAAAACACTAAAGAAATGCACCTGACAACAAGATGTTTGATTGGACAATGCAGACTACTGACGAAATGAACTATGCTTGAGCTGTGTGCAAATCACTTGGGATATTAAACCAAAGTACCAAACAGAACGTACAAACAAGTTACAGATGCAGGGATTGTTTGGGTTGAGATTAGTATTTCTATGTGATATTCAAGCTTCCAATTCTTTTGTACGCGATAGAAGAACTCATTGTATATATGTGCTGGGATTGTTTTGTTTGAATGCAACACAGGAACTGTCCATAGTAGAAGGGGATACAGAGTCCAATGAACAGCAAGATTACAACTAATTACTGGAAGAGCAAGTCATAGTACCATTCCTCACTGCAAGACCGGATTGGGGCATCGCATACGCATCGTGAAGGGTAAGACCCGACCCCCTCCCTGGCTCTCGTCTCGGGAGAGCAAACCCTACAAGACCATTGCCTTGGACGCGAACTCCAGATGTCCTGGCCACGGCCGGAGCCCGCAGGAGGAGGATACCACGGGCCTGCGGGCTGCGGTGGATGCGGCGTGCGCGTACTCTGCTCCGCCGAGCAAGCTGACAGCGCATGGCGGTGGAACAGAGACGCACCTCCAGTTTTCTTTTCCGAAATAGTCCCTCGCAGTTTTTCCATTTCATGAATGAAACTAAACCCATTAAAATGAACTTTATTTTTTTAGACTGTATACGCTCACAGACACGAGCGCACACTCACCTATATGAACGCATGCATGCACACCTTACTCTTATGAGCATCTTCGAAGAACCGAGTTGGATCGTCAAATCTCAAGATTGACGAAGTCAACCATAGGCGTCTCGCTGTCAACGGGCATGTCGCCTAGCGCACACTCACCTCTATGAACACAGACACACACATTCTACTCCTATGAGCACCTTCAAAGAACCAAGTTGGACCAACAAATCTCGAGATTGGTGAAGTCCACTACAGGCACCTCGCTGTCGACGGGCACATTGCCTACCACTGAAAGCATAGTGTCGTTAAATTCTGAAATAAATTCAAGAAATGCGAGCACCTTTGTCAAGTCGGGGACTTAAACCCGAA
Organism: Sorghum bicolor; assembly: GCF_000003195.3. Taxonomy (NCBI): domain Eukaryota; kingdom Viridiplantae; phylum Streptophyta; class Magnoliopsida; order Poales; family Poaceae; genus Sorghum; species Sorghum bicolor. Next base: position 2,787,101 of record NC_012870.2, read on the forward strand.
TGGACAGGTTCCACCACAAAGAACCCAATCATGATCTATGTTCACAAAGTAAACTTTAAACATGATACATTTTTAGTAATAAAAAATCAATCAATTCATATGAAAATTTTACATTATAAATAAACCATATTTAAATGGTTTAGACGGTGACGAATATCGAACCTGTTCGCTTGAGCCTATCTACCAAATCTATCAATCATTTAATAGTGTTTGTGTCTCACAATAAGTTAGCAAGCAATACTTTCAACCATCACTTTTCTGACGAGCAAACAAGCTCATCATTAGTGTGTGAGACATGAGTGCTGTGCTGCCCACAAGCATTTGCCATGCTGGACCCGTATACTACTGTAGCAATGAATCACCTCCGGCCAAAAGGTTGCTGTGGCTCCAAAGTCCAAACGCACCGGCAGGCGGCAGCATCGACTATCGCCGCCGGCCGGCGTTGCTCGGGTAAAACAAATTAAACCACGTCACAAGTTGTGGGAGCATATCTCAGTTCTGAGCGGCCGGTCAGTCGGAGTCCCGGGCCCCCGATCGGAATCAACCGAAAAACACGGCGATGCGCGGTGGCCTGGCCGGTGGAAAACTGATCGGCGGCCGCTGGCAGGTTTAGGTGTAACCCACACCAACCAAAGCACTCCCGCTCTCGATCAGGCGCCCTGTGTGTCATCATTCCGCCACCTTCTCGAGCGCACTCGCCTTTCACTTTGATTCACACAGCACACAGGGGTGGGGAGGGAGTGCGCACGAACCCAGCTCGATCGATCGATCCGCGGCAGCTTTGCGTCCCTTGTACTCCCCTCCACCGGCTTTTCCCTTTTCTTCCCCATTCCTTCCTTCCTTCCTCCCTCCCTCGCCTGGACCTGGAAAGCCGTTTCCAAGTTCCGCATGCATGCAATCCAACCCTGCGTAACCAACTCGGCCCCACCAACCATAACCACCTTCACTACCCCGTTACGCCAGCACCCGTGTCGCTCTGTGTTGCCAATGCTATTGCCACCAACCCCTCTCCAATGCATGGGCCCTCCCTCGTGTCAAGAAAGCAATCATATTCATATTCATGGCCGTTGCAGGTAGCGGCATGCAGTGGTAGATGCACAGTAGTGCTCATGTGTGTGTGTGTGTGAGAGCAACATTTGTTGTTTTTGCTTAATTAATCACCCGACAATGATTTGTCTCGGATCCTTAAATATGCTTCTTCCCCTACCTCACACTCTGTCACTCTGCCTGCCTGCATATCCATAGTGACACGATTATTAATCCCACTTCAGTTACCTGGCACAGCTCGGGCAGAGCAGGGAACCAATTGCAATTGCAGAGACCAAGCATATCCATATCCAACGCAAATTTTTTTTAAATGAGTGTGCTACACTCGCTCGGGATCCTACTCCTCCTGCTCACGGCGCCGGCGGTGGTGGCGGCACTGTCGGCGGACGGGCTTTCCTTGCTGGCCTTCAAGTCGGCGGTGACCGACGATCCGTCCTCGGCACTTTCGTCGTGGTCCGACGCCGACGCGGACCCGTGCCGCTGGCTCGGCGTCACCTGCGTCAACACCTCGTCCTCGTCCGGCGACGGCGGACTGCGCGTCGTCGGGGTGGCCATCGCCGGCAAGAACCTATCCGGCTACATCCCCTCCGAGCTCGGGTCGCTCGCGTTCCTACGCCGGCTCAACCTCCACGGGAACCGCCTGTCGGGGACCGTCCCCGCCGCGCTCGCCAACGCCACCGCCCTGCGCTCCCTCTTCCTCTACGATAACCGACTCACGGGCCCGTTCCCGGCCGCGCTGTGCGGGATCCCAAAGCTGCAGAACCTCGACCTGTCGCGGAACGCCTTCACGGGCGCGCTGCCGCCGGAGCTTGGGCGCTGCAAGCAGCTGGAGCGCCTGCTTCTCGCCGAGAATGAGTTTTCCGGCAACATACCGGCGGCGGCGGCGGCGGCGGCGGCGTCTGTCTCTGTCTGGCAGCAGATGGTGCGCCTGCAGATGCTGGACCTGTCGTCCAACAACCTCACCGGCGTGATACCGAAAGACCTCGGCAAGCTCTCCGCGCTCGCCGGCACGCTTAACCTCTCCCACAACCACCTCTCCGGCGGGGTGCCCCTCGAGCTCGGTCGCCTCCCGGCCACCGTCACGCTCGACCTCCGCTTCAACAACCTCTCAGGCGAGATCCCGCAGTCCGGCTCCCTCGCCAGCCAGGGCCCCACCGCGTTCCTCAACAACCCGGGGCTCTGCGGCTTCCCGCTGCAGGTCCCCTGCCGCGCCGCTCCTCCGTCGTCGTCGTCGTCGTCGTCGTCCCTACCTCCTCCGTTGTCCTCTGGCGGCGGCGCGGGCGGTGCACGGCAGCCGATCAAGACCAGCCTCATCGTGCTCATCTCGGTGGCCGACGCGGTGGCCGTCGCGTTGGTCGGTGCCATCGCGGTCTACGTGTACTGGAAGGTCTGTGACCGGCGCCGGGCCGCCAAAGAAGACAAAGGCGGCGACGACGACGACGACGAGGAAGGGCGCGGCCTGTTCCCTTGCCCGTGCTGCATTCGCGGCGACTACGCATGCGGCGACTCGTCCTCGTCCTCGGAGTGCTCCGAGCACGACGGGAAGTGCAACGGTGGCGGAGGAGGAACCGAGGAGGGCGGCGAACTGGTGGCGATCGACAAGGGGTTCAGGATGGAGCTGGACGAGCTGCTGAGGTCGTCGGCGTACGTGCTGGGCAAGGGCGGTAAGGGGATCGTGTACAAGGTGGTGGTGGACAACGGCACGACGCCCGTGGCCGTGCGCCGGCTCGGCGGTGGCGCCGCGGCGCCCGAGCGGTATCGGGAGTTCGCCGCGGAGGCAGGCGCCATCGGGCGCGTGCGCCACCCCAACGTCGTAAGGCTGCGCGCCTACTACTGGTCCGCCGACGAGAAGCTCGTCGTCACCGACTTCATCAACAACGGCAACCTCGCGACGGCGTTGCGCGGTGAGTGCCTACCCTACCCATCCATCCATCCTCTGCCAATGCAGTAGCTTTTTCTGGACATTTTGGTATGAACAAATCAAACCCAAGCGAGGACGTTGGATTGTGGCTTCTTCGTTACGATCGATGGAGACGAATCCGTGGCCAAAGACGGGGTGGAACCGTGGAAGTGATCATGTCCTGTAGGACCCCTAGTCCCAGGCCAACCAATTCACTGGAAGCTACTGTATCAGAGTGGCCCAAAGCCCCAGCTAGAAAGGATGTGGTAGTCGACACTCGTCCCATGCGCTCTGGTCATATAGCTGCAACCATGTTGGCATGTTGCATGTCCAATGCCTCTAGAAGAGCGTCGGTAATTGGTACTATGCGCGGACGAGAAGAGCGAGAGGAGACAGGAGCTTGGACCACGTGCAGCCACTAGAGCTATCGGGCGTGTATATTAATAAAAAAAAAAGATGTTTTAACATTGCAAGTAATTTACAACCAAAATTGGAAATAAACCACAACATAGTGCAGTGCCAAAACGGCCGGAATGATCTGTTTTAGCGGGTTTCCGAGAAGCATGCATGTACTACCATATTGCGTCGGTGGGCGATAGTTCTTCGGCTTTTTCAGCTATGTACACAGTTCGAAGCTAACTCTGTTCAAATTCCAGGTGTTACGTAGTATGGATTATTAAATACTTCTATAGTTCTATTCAATGATACTCTAAATGTAGAGCCTGTCTGGCATAGCATTTGGAGCAATTTTTAGGAACAATTTAGGAGGAACTATGCCAAATAGTTTATTCTAAAAAATTATAAAGAAACATTTTTTATTCAAAGAATCATTTCTTTTGAGCCTAAGAAATTCTAGAGAACCCAAACTTAAAATATACTTAAGGATGTGTTTGGTTCCAATACATGGTGAGATGAGATTGTCAATTTTGGAAGAAATGCTCATACAGCCTACACTTGTCACTTTTATCAAGCCTACGAAATTACAAACTTACAATATACTTAAAGATGTGTTTGGTTTCAAGACATGGTGGGATGGGATTGTCAGGTCCCTAATTTTGGGAGCGGGGTCCTCCTATTTCAGTGTTTGGTTATGAGGATGGGTTCATCCCTAGCTTGTTTTTGGTTGGAGGACACTAAAAATGGAAATCCCCTGCAGTAATATGGAGCCCACCTGTCATCCACTCTTCCCGTTTCTTCCCCGCGTTAAAAAAAAAAAATGCTCCCGCGGGGCTGGCACTCCCAAGGTCGGCGAGCTCACGGCAGGCGCTCCCGGGCCGCCACGGCCACGCCCAAGGCTAGCGAGCGGCGGTCGTCACTTCCGCGGTCGGTGTGCATCTGAGGCTGGTGAGGACGCTGCATATGAGGTTGCCTTACCACTGCACGTCAGAAGCTGGAGCGCTGGTTCTCACATGGAGTCGAGGCTGGTGCGCTCCCGTGGCCTCCGTGACTGACTGATGGAGCGCAAGCTTCCAAGCCGACCATTCGGGAGCGTGCATGCAAATGTTTGGGCGCTGTCGCGCGCCTTCCAGTCCGCTGGGGCTCCCGAGGGTCCACTGGGCATTTGGTCCTTCAGCCGTGCCTTGGCACCGTGTCAATGTCACATTCGTACTCGTATCATGCATAGCCACTTTTCGGTCTTTGGACAGGCTTTACCACTTTTCGGTCGGTCGACGAGCGTAACACAGATGCTGAGAGTTCAGAGTTGAGCAAAAGTACAGAACAACAAAAAAAAATAACGCCTGAACAATTAGTAACATCTCTTTTTTTTTATATGAAAAAAAAAACGACTAAGAGTTGTAATCAGGTAACAGCACTGTGACATATGTTTTTCCGTGCAGGCCGGTCCGGGCAGCCAACCCTATCATGGACCCTACGACTGCGGATCGCCAAGGGTGCGGCGCGCGGGCTTGCGCACCTCCACGAGTGCAGCCCACGGCGGTTCGTCCATGGCGAGGTGAAGCCCTCCAACATCCTGCTGGATGCCGACTACAACGCGCTCGTCGCCGACTTCGGCCTCACTCGCCTCCTCACCATCGCCGGCTGCACCGACGTTTACTCCGTGGCGGGGTCCGGCGGCATCATGGGCGGCGCGCTGCCGTATGCTAGGCCCGCCGCCGCCGTGATGGATCACAAGTCCAGCGCATATCGTGCCCCTGAGGCACGCACGCTGGGGGGCTCACAACCGCCGAGCCAGAAGTCCGACGTGTACTCGTTCGGCGTCCTGCTACTGGAGTTGCTCACGGGGAAGTCGCCGGCGGAGCATGCCGCGCCGCCGTCCGTATCGTCCTCGTCGTCGGTGCCGCCATCCCTGCCGGCGGGTCAGAATGGGCAGCGGGAGCTAGAGCAATTACAAGCTCCGGAGCTCGTGAGGTGGGTGCGGCAGGGGTTCGAGGACGTGCGGCCGCTGTCGGAGTTGGCTGATGCCACCTGCCTCAGGGACGCCGCCGCACGGAAGGAGGTTGTCGCGGCGTTCCACGTCGCGCTAGGGTGCGTTGAGGCAGACCCGGAGCGACGACCACGGATGAAGGCCGTGTCCGAGAGCCTTGACAAGATTGGGGCTTGACTTTTTCACTGCCGGGATCGGAAATGGTGGAGTAGTTTTATATTTTTGTTCGTAATTATACCTGTCATCGTTATTGCTTTTCTTTCTTTATTTTTCATTTCCTCCCCTTGGATGCAAGGATTGTTGAAATATATATACGCTAGGAGCCGGGACCGGATTTGTTGCTTTGATATCCTTGATTTTGTGGAGTTGTGTTCTTAGTTGACTACAACACGTGGGTGTTGATTGATAACCAAAATTGTTAAAAGTGCTAGATCTAGAATTTCCAACAGAAATAGGCTTCCAGATTGGCTAAAAGTTGGTTTTTGGCAGTTAGTCAAAATGCATAACCGACTCTACCACGTCACATTCCTCTTAGTGAGGCGACTGAAAAAGATACGTGGAGCATCCAATTTGGATTCCGAATAAAATAGGTTTTTGATTTAGGGGAACAGACCTAGTGGAAAACTGGTTAAGATGGTTTTGAAAATTCATCCAAATTGAAGAGTGGACTTCATCATTGCATTCCTCTGGTTGAGATAATCAGAAAACACATAAATAAACCATCCAATTTAAAGTTTGGATAAGGAAACGGCCTCAAGATGTTTTCACTCTGCACACTCACAAACTCATAACTCGGCTAAACCGGTTTTTTCCTGAGGCTAGTTCAATTCTAATTTGATGGGAACTCGCCTAATGTCATGGGAAACTTGTAGATTTCATTTGAAAAAGATTTTCTATTAGAATAAAAACACCCCTCCACATATACTAGAGAATAACCGACGTAATCGATCAAAAATCAGTGTACTATTCTTTTTTTTTCCTAACTTTTACTCCTCCAACCATCTACTGCGCATTACAAGATGGCCATTCTCTATAAGCTATCGTTACTGTTATGATCGGTTATTTGAGAGCAATAGAGAAAAACTAGACCAATAGGTTAATAGGGGTAATATACCATTAGTGAACTTCCACTTTATTTCTTTTGTACCTATTATTCATATCAACAATGATGTAACTTATTAAACTACTACTCACTGTTGTATGGTGGTCAAGCCACGTGAGTCTTGATGATTGGTTCGTAGATTGTAACTCTACTTTTGATCCAATGTCTTTGGTGTAGTACAGATATGATGTCATCTCCCAAGGATTATCAAGATTGGTTTGTTTAAATCGGGTCAATTAAGTGGATGACACTTGATTTAGGTTAATTAGCACGGTGATCCCTCGCATATTTCATCAATTCTACTTGCATTGATATCTTTTGTTTGAACTAGATTGTCTCAACAACAATACATCACTTTGGCTATTCATTTTAATGCAATATGAAAAATCATCAAGTTTGCCTTTGTCATTGAACATTTCAAATAATACAACATTTCGTATCTCAAAGTGTATGTAATATAATCAATTACATGTTCAACACTTAGCAAGGTGTTTTTTTTTAAGAATTTATCTTAGTCAACCTTGTGTGAAGGGTATGAACCTCCGGTCTTAACAAAAGTTTAGGACTCCTTCGTCAATTAGAGGCTAGGAATCAATCCGACAGTGAAAGTTTATATAAATTAAAGTATCAATCTGGCGAGGAATTCTTCCTCGAGCTTGTTTCTGGCGAAATGAATGTGGCTTTTGGCCTCGTTCGTTTGCTTAGAATTCAACTCCGAAACTAAATTCTTTTGATACAAGATTGAGTGGATCCATGCCTGTCACTCGTTCTAGCCCAGAAAGCCCATCTAGATGGTAGGAGGTTTGGTTCCATTCTGGGCTATAGAGATAGTTAAAAACGAAAACAGTTATTATTCTAGTCTAGTTTTAGTTCCACGTCAGATCGAAAATGAATACGTATTCTCATTCACATATGGACTGAAAACGGACCGTGGTAATCCGCTGTTAACAGGCCTAGAAATAGGCCAATCCGGCCAAAACGAACGAGGCAAGAGTTTGATTTTATTTTCATTTTTTTTGAAAGTAAGATTTTATTTTCATTTTGAGATTAGAGTTCGCGGGTAACGCAGATCAATACAAGAGGCGCCAAGAATGGAATGGATAAGTTCCCCGTCCCTCCACCCAGAAGCTCAGTTTTCCTTCCTCCCATCGCACCGTCCCTTGCGGCCGTCGCGACAGCCCGCCGCCCCGCCCCGCACCGGAACGTCGCCGGCCGCTGGCCTCCAACCCGCCGCCCTCTTGCCGCTGACCGCCCAACCCGCCTCCCACTCGCCGCCGCTTGTCTTGGGGCTCGGCGCGACCCCGCGCGCAAGTGGCGCAGCGCGCGGTCCGCTACTGCGTCCCTCCACCCAGAACCCTTCCTCCCATCGCTTCGTTTCCAAGAGTCCATGTTTCTCTCCCTTGACCTGTCGCTTGCCTGCGCCGTCGTCGCCTTCCCATGGAGGCCCTCATCCCAACTAATCTCACGGGTCCCCTCCCGCTGCAACCTCACATGCCACGCAGCGGCGCCCAAAGTGCCCCTCCCCATCGCCTCGCCGGCCTCCCTCGGGGACGACCCTAGCAAGTGGGACCCCGCCGAGTGCGACGCCCTCCTCCGCGGCGGGGAGCAGGTCGCCTCCGTGCTGCAGGAGATGCTCACGCTGGTCAGGATGCCCTTCCACCGTTTTTTCGTTTGCTTCACTGAATCACTGACGGCGATTACTAGTATGAATTTATGAAATGAACACAGTGCTTCATAAAATTGCGTAGTTTCTCGGATTTCCAATCTTATTAGGTCGTTATTTATATTACAAAAAAAGTTAAAGCTGTTCCGCAATGAACTATTCCACTAGTTTGTTTCGTGGCAGATAGACTAATTGGCAAAGAGTAGTGAAAGCTTTGCCCATTGCTACAGTCAATTTATCCTCCATTTCCTTTCTTCTACGGTTTACGATTTTGTTCTAGATTATAATTCACTCTATAATTGTCCAAGAACTATCATTGGGGGAGTCTTGAATGCTGAATGTGGTTAAGTGTTAATCTCATGTAGTTGTGCAGAATATAACTGCTATTCATGTGGTCTGACTAAATGGCTATACCTTATAATTGTATTATTGATATTGTTCTTGCGTGTGGTTGGTCGTTGGTGTTTCTAGATGGAGGACATGGAGATGGATGGTGCATTTGAGCCGGTTGCTGTGGAGCTGGTGGCACAGGGAGTTATTGGGAAGAGGGTTGACGAAATGGAGTCAGGCTTTCTTATGGCACTTGATTACATGATACAACTTGCACAGAAAGACGCAGACGATGAGGTACTTGATAGAGTCATTTCCTAACTCAGCCAAAGTACTTTTTGCATAACACATTATTTATTCTTCACTAGGCGTCATTGTAGAGAGAGAGTATAACACCTCACATCCCTTGGGTTGGGCTTTCATATATATAGTCACAAGGACTTCAATACAATTTCAATTAGACCTCAAAATATATACATATCTAACACCCCCGCAATAGTTGTGGGAGGTTCACAAAAGCATAGACTGGGCCGGGTTCACAAATGCAATAAGGTACTGTAGCATGGTGGCAGTGGCGCACCCGGAGCCATGACCACCGGTGGCGCCAAAGGTGCCGGTAGTGTGGTGGCAGTGTTAGGTGATGGCAGGGCACCACGCCGCACGTAGACGCAGCCGAGGGTGGTGTTGGTGGCACAAGTGGAGCAGGAGGACTGCAGACGATCACCGTGGGGTCGTCCAAGGGAGATGAGCCAGACAAGGGCATGAGACCACGCCTACTGGGCTGAGTGGGCGTGTCACCCATGAAGGGTGGGTGACAGCGTCGCTGTCATCAACGAGGAAGTCGAGCGAAGCTGGGGTAGACGGACCTGCAGAGTTAGTGTAGAAGGGAAACAACATCTCATCAAACCTAACATCGCGAGAAATGATGATGCGGCGTGATGAGAGATCAAGGCAGCGATATCCTTCGTGGGAAGAAGGGTAGCCGAGGAATACACAGGCAGGAGACCGGGGAGTGAGCTTATGTGCAGAAGTGGCACTAACGTTTGGGTAGTAGAGGCACATGAAGACATGAAGATTGGATAGGTTAGGCTGCTGACTGTAGAGGCAAGAGAAGGGATCTCATTGCGTATGGCAGAGCATGGGCGGCGATTAAGAAGATAGGTGGCTGTGGTGTGAGCTTCACCCCAGTAGGTAGAAGGCATGGAAGAATGGAGGAGAGTGCTCACTATATTGTTGATGGTGCACAGGCTGCGCTCGGCCTACGTGGGCTCCGTCTGGGAAGGGCAGGGCGCGATTCCCGCATGGGAGAGACGATCGCACGTGCACGAGTGATGCTCGGGCGCGTGAGGACAGCCAAAGGAAAGGAGTGGTTGGGAAGTGGGGGCACGTCAGCCGCGTGGGACCAGGGAGGGGAGGAGTCAGCACGCAGGAGATGGCCGCGCCCGAGCAGCCCGTGAGGCCAGGCAAGTCACGCGTGCAGGAGATGGCCACACACGAACAGCTCGTGGGACCAGGGAGGGGGGAAGAAATCCGTGTAGGAGAGAGAGGAGGTGGTCGCGTGGCTAAGGAGCAGCGACGCGAGGAGAGGACGGCCATTCGTGGGCAGGAGGCCACACACGCAGACATAGGAAGAGTGGTGGGAGGGGCTAGAGCAGCGGCCAGAAAGGAACCCGGGCTTCCGATATGATGTAGAGAGATAGTAGAGCACCTCACACCCCTTGGGTTGGTTGGCGGCTTTCGATTGGGCCCTTAGATATATACATATCTATCAATCATCCATTCATTTGCTTATCTTTGTTAAATAGCATAATTCAGCTATGTATTTTGTCTTTGCCATATTCTAAATATTTTTATACCTCCTCGCAAAAAAATAATTTTTTACCAATAAGGTATATCGACGTTTCTTTAACTATAACAGAGAAATTAAATATTATTACTAGTCGATCCAAAGTTGTTTATATTTATTCATGTTAAAGTTAGTATGCTTTAATTAGAAGATGCATAAGTCAAAAGAGACCTTTCAGATTGCTGTGTTGATGTGATAGCCATAAAATCCATGTATGCTTCGAGACATTGTTGTCAGACTGGAGTGCTTACTAAATCCTGCTATATGCATATTTCCCCTTAGCTTATTTTACATCCTTTACATGCTTGTCTTATGATGGCAGCGTAAGTCTCTTCTTGAGGTAATTAAGCAGACAGTGCTAGACCATCTGACAAAGAAATGTCCTCCACATGTAAGTGTTGTTTCAAGTGCCCAGTGTTATCTGCTTATATGTGTGTATGGATGTGGTCGTGTTTGTGTCTTCTGACTGGTGGTGTTGTATTTTACAAACCAGGTCCAGGTTGTTGGACTCCTTTGCCAGACTGAAAAGAAAGAGAGCAGGCATGAATTGTTGCGCCGTGTAGCTGCTGGTGGAGGTGTTTTTAAGAACGATAAAGGTCTTAAGTGCCAAATTCCTGGGGCAAATCTTAGTGACATAGCAAATCAGGCAGATGATCTACTAGAGGTAAGTTGAAAAGCATGAGTACAGGCATCCTTTACTGATGGCCTTCCATGAAATAGCACAATCTTCATAACCTTATTCTTTGCAATGAAACATTTTCTTTTCCATAAGTACGTTCAATGATAAGTTGATAGGAGGAGAGTAAAACCTAATTACAATGTAGACTCAGACACTCAGTACACACATATATACTCATAACTCATTACTAAACAGTTCTGTCCTAGACAGGTTTAAACAGATGCCAGTTCATAGATACTATGAGACTGTATGACATGCTACATACTATTATCTTACAATTCTCATTCAGTTTTGTGAATGAACAATATTGTTGGTGCATTGAGCATTGACTTCAGATGCTATATGTTACTCCCTCTGTCCTAGAATATATCTAGTTTTAGATTTTTCCAGACAGATTAAGGAAAGCGATTAAATGTTTAAGTTTCCCATCATTATCTTGGTCAAGTTACATGTGACTGATAGCCATGTATCTGGTGGGCAGCGCTGCCTAGCATACTTGTTGAAACAAGGAAACCTGCATATTTGTCTGTGCTGCCTGCCATATTTGTGTTTGCATGCTGAGAAGGAAAAGGCAAAGCGAGGGGTATTTATGAGAAACCACCCCTTGGACCCCCCATCAGAACTCAGATATAGCTGTATTTTGGGACAAAGATTGAGTTATAAATAGCTAATTCTGGGATGGATGGAGTACACTATTTTTGAATTGCTGATGATGGCATGCCTGAAATGAACTTAACACCCAGCCTCTTTGGAGTGGTCCCTTGTGACCCACAGATCATGTGGTGTAGTAGTGGGCTACCCCTACATTGGAAATTCAAAACAAGTAATGCTAGCAGGCAGTGCCTCTTAGCTCCAATATCTCAGCTCCTGTTAAACCCCTTTATGCAAAGTTAGTACAATGCAAAGAGTCAATTCTTGACTGGGTTTTATATAAAGATACAAAGGAATACTTCTACGGTCTGCTCTTCAAGAAATAGACAATTGTCAAATTGAAAGCATTGGCTTTACTATTATGTACAGAGCACAGAGCACCAGGCCCGCAACTAGCAAATTTTGGGCATCTTGTTTGTATGGTACTTGTTTCTGTTAAATTCAATTCCCCTCATCCTCAAGTCAACTGGAAGTCTTCAAGTGATGCAGGATAGAACTTTAGAGAGTCTGCTGTTTTGAACCATGGGAACTTGGTGTTAGGCATGCAGATGTCAAATACGCAAAACATAGGAACTTGGTGTTAGGCAGGTGCATGTCAAATATGCTGGATATAACTTGATCAACCTAAGAGGAACTAGGAGACATTTTATTAAGAGGAAAATAGGCACCCAAATTTGCCTCGATGAGGATTTGAACCTGGGTGGTCTAGGCATACACCCACACCCTCGACCAACTGAGCTAGCTCAGCTTCATTATATAACTGTAGTATACATTTTGTTTCAGTAGAAATTGTTATGACCCTATATCATAGCAGTAAACACTACCAGGAAGATAGCTAGGCAGAGTCGGCTTGGAGAGAGACTAGGGGCTTGTTTGCTTGGTGCCTACCAGGCAGTTGGGAAGCCAAGCAAAGATCTAGACCCTAGACCAATGAAATCTAACACCTGGGATCTTTTGCCTGGCTAGGCAACTTTTGAGTCCTCCAAGCAAACGAAGGTGAAGCTGCGGGCGAGGAAGCTGTGGTGAGCCATCGAGGACAGTACCGAGGACGAAGAAGAGGACTGCACAGCAATGGAGGCAATCCTGTCTGCTGTGCCTCACGAGTATGTGGAGCCACTGGGGACCATGGCTTTGCCAAGGCTGCTGGGGACAACTTTAAGGCTATGCGCGTTGGCCCAGGCCCATGAGGCACCCGACGATGCCCGAGGCAACCCCATTGGCCGGGTGCAGCTCCAGGGCCACAAATGCCTGAAGCACCAAGGTTCAATGTGCACTCATGGGCCACCATGTCGGCAAAACCAGGGCTGAAAACCACCTCATCAAGGGGTTATATACACGGTTAGAACTTAGAAGATGTTTGTGGGGCAGAATACATGGTTTTATAGTTCAGTTGGTGTAGACACCAAGCCAAACATCAGGGGGTTATATATAAGACTTTTTCCTTGCATATTTTGCATCATCTGAAAATGCCCAAAGTACTATTATTGGAAATTGAACTTTCTTGAGCGATTCATTCTTGCTGCTCTTTTATTTCTGGAGGTAGGGAAAAATTGTGCTACTTGTCAACCAAACACTGAAATTCATAGGAAACATGTGGACTGTGTTACCACTTACCAGTGTGTTCTAAACAACTTCAACTTACAAATATAGAATGCTAGGGCTGCCTCTCTATTTTATAATTTTATCTCACACTGCTTAAAATAGGTCGTCACACCTAGAATGCTGGTATGCCTAGTTAGAATTGCAAAGCCCAAAGGATATTTGAAACTCCCAAATGGAACAGAGACAAGATGCTAGAGGTGAAGATCATTCCATATCACTTTGCTTCTTGGAGATGATAAGAGTAGGCTGATAACTTTTCGAAAAGAACTGCTTGTATTAGTTAATTATTGTTGTTCCCATGTTGAAGAATTTTCATGAATCTTCTAACATCTTGGTTATTATTACAGTCAATGGAATCTAGGGACACCATTCCTGATCGAAAACTTCTTGCAAGACTAGTTATAGTAAGAGAAGAAGCTCGGAATATGATGGGAGGTGGCCTGTTAGATGAGAGAAATGATCGTGGTTTGTCTACCCTCCCTGAGGCAGAGGTATTTTTAAACTTGGAAATCCTAATGTGACATGGTAAACATGTATTGCATGACTAATTGCAAAATATCAAAGGGTCTTTAGTCTATTTTGATTACTTATATATGGTTGTTGATATGCGATGAAGTGACATCATCAATTTGCTTGTCCGCGTATATCTCGGTGTCTATAATATTATGTAGCAATTTGATGTTTAACAACTACATGAACTTTTCCATTTTATCACTTTGAGGAGTTAATACCTTTAAGGCTTTGTTCTCTTTTCTTCGTATTTATACGAACTCAAATTTTGAGTGCCGTCCATTATGAGTGCAAAAGGACTATTTTGATTTTCTTGTTTGTTGAACAAATATTATTTGAGTATTTTTTTTATAATGGCAAGAGAAGTTAAAACTTATTCTAGAATTAGAAGGAAGGCTGTTTTTTACTGGCTGAAAAAATGCTCAAACTATTAGATGATTTATCAAGATCATTCATTTATATGTCATTGAATTCAAGGTATTCTTTCACGTTAAATTGACAGGTAAACTTTTTGAGCAAGCTCGTTGCTCTTAAACCTGGGAAGGCATTGGAAAGGATGATAAAGGATGTTATGAATGGCAAAGGGGAAGGTGCTGATAACATTGAACCAAGTGCTGGTTCGCATTCTGAACAGGAGAGGCTAACTGGAGTATTAGGAAGGGTGAGTTTTGAGTTCAAATTGGTTCATTAGTATGTTCAGAAATTAGCAGATATTTTGCATTAATAAGTATTCGCTGCACATACTTCTGTGACCTCTAGGGAAGTGTATCTGGCCACAAGCCACGGCCAGTCCGCCCTGGAATGTTCCTTGAGACTGTTTCCAAGGTATGGATCTCATCTTTTATTCTATACAACACATTCACTTTTTTTTAGCATGACGTACGTTTTCCTTTTGTCTGCAATTTCGTCACATGGCTGTAAGGTCCTGGGTGGCGTATATGCAAGTAACACATCTGGCATTACAGCTCAACATCTGGAATGGGTGAGCACCTTACTGGTCCATTATTTGACTGATCTCGGCTTATAATCTACTCTTGTATGCCAATCATGATGGGCATGGTTTGACCGTATTTTCTCATTTTAGGTACATCAAACAACACTCAAAATTCTTCAGGAAATGGCCTTCTAGCATTGTTATCAGGGTTCACTAATAGTTTTGAACATGAGGAGTATATAGCTGCACATCTGTAGCTATTGAAGGTACATGATATCAGAGTCTTGTGTGCACCAAGGTATGGACTGTTTTCTACCTACTGGATTTACTGGTCCTACCGGTCCCGCTGTGGTTGATATTGGAGACCTTTTTTAAGTGGTCACATATCTTTTTGTTGAGAAGTGGAGTGGAAGAAACGATATGGGTTATCTAAAGGCCAAAGATCACTCGTGGGAAGAATGTTGCCGCGTTGTGCAGTCTAGAAGTAACTTAGAGGCTTGGAAGCAACTCCAATAGTTTGCTAAAACTCAATTGGCAAATCTATAGTTTTGCCAAGTCAAGTAAAAAAAGAGGCCTTCTCCAACCGTTTGCTATTTGGGCTTGGCAAAAGAACTTGGCATCCTAGGATTTTTGTCAAAATCACAAAATTGAGCCTCCAACAAGTTGGCAAAACTAGTTGGCAAATTGGGATACACGTGATGCCAAGTGATGGAGGACTTGGCATATTTGCCAAGCGAAGGGGGAATTTTGCCAAACTCACGAAATTGCCAAGTAGTTTTGCCAACTTGTTGGAGGCTGTTTTTTGTGGTTTCGGTAAAAATCCTAGGATGCCAAGTACTTTTAGCAAACTGTTAGAGTTGCTCTTGGTTGTCATTGCCAATTGACTAATTTTAAGTACTAGACTCATAACAGATTTGAGGTGTAATACCATTATTGACATTAGTGTTTGTTCCTTGGCAGTCTGTAATTTTATCTTTTCACACAGGTTGTTTATTCGTCATAGGTGATATTCGGTTAGAAGAAGCTACAATTAAAGAGTGGTATCTTGGAATGCAATAAAATGTGGCTACAATAGTCTGAATATATAACCCCAGGTCTTTTCTCCGGTTGGCAACAGGCAAGTGATGGGGGAAATATGTGTGTGAGTGGGGGTGGGGAGACAACTTTTCCGTACAAACATATAGAAACTAATTCAGATAAATGCACTTATATGTAAAGATTTTGTAACTTAGCATATCTACGGTTCATCCATATATGTAAACACACGAAAATGTTGGGATGCAAAATCAGTTTGGAAAAAATCATATGAAAATGACAAATTCATTTAGTATGTGCACAGAAGACAAAATTCTAGAAATTTTGTCTTCTAGTAGACATGCACTTGAAATTTATTATTTTCGTATGAATTTTTTAAAATGATTTTGCATCTCAAATATTTCATATGGGTATATGGGTGAACTATAGATGTGCCAAGTTTCAAAATTTTTTGAGTCATGGAAATGCATTTTCTTAATTTGTTTTCATCTTTTCACCACATATTTTCCTAGTATGATGTGTGACTGCGAAAATACTTATGTATGACTTGAGTAAACTGAATTTTCATCATTTTAAATTAGTTTTTGCAAAACTACCTATATGTTACTACAATTATTAAAAAATTGCAGTTGTAAGATTTCATTCACATACACCTCGACACGCATGTGAGAGATATAAATGGTCTGTGAATTATGAAACCTGGTAACGAATGCCGGAGAAAATATTGAAATTTAAAATGTACTCCATATTCAAAACTAAATTTTGTATGGCATGGGTTTTAAACAAGGATATGTTTAAAAATGAATGTATTTGCATAGCAGCATAGGAAGAAACTAAACACCAACTCACACAAGCACTGCTAAGTCATATTTTTTTTAAAAAAAATAAATAAAATAGTTTCGACCACTGTAACTGCAATCCCTAAGTCCGTACATGGTTTTTAGCTTAGGCCTATACTTTGTGAATTTTTTAGATTTGATTATTGTAGTACTTTCGTTTGTATTTGATAATTATTGTCCAATGGTAAACTAAGTAGGCTTAAATGATTCATCTCGTGTTCCTAGTTTTTCCATTTCCATGAAACTAAACCGATTCAAGTGAAATTTAAATATGATTCTTTTTTAACTGATTCATATGAAATTCTTACATTACGATAAACTATATTTGGAGGGTTTTGATGTGTGGATTTTGATTACCTGAGTGAAATCACTCAGATTTGTGATGCCAGGCCGTGAATTGGATGGATAGAATGTGTTGCTACTTTTTTTTTGAGGGGAATGTGTTGCCAAGGTTTTTAATTTCGTTATCGCAAAAATTTCGGCCACCACCGAAATTACCGAATTTCGTGAAATTCGGTCGAAATTTCGCTGAAATTTTTTTAGAGACTAGCACATGAAGTATGCTTTTATTTTTAAAAAAATTAGATCTAAACAAGTATCAATATGATTTATGATTACACATCTATTGAATAGAAGAATATGCAATATAAGCACTAGAAAATATGAGTCTAAAGTTATATAGCACATGTATTAGTATATAATAAAATTTTGGATTTTTGTTTCGGCCACCACCGAAATTACCGAAATTCGCGAAATTTTGGCGAAATTTCGCTGAAATTTTGAACCCTTAAATGCCACCAAAAAAAAAGTTGGATCGATCCAGCGCTGGACTAAAATCGATGCGTCGGAAGGTCTTGGGACTGGCCGGGTGATGCATCTGTGGCCTGTGAGCGGCCCAGAAGTCCAGAAGCGACGATGACGGCATGACGCCAATGTGGGGGACGAATTTTTTAGACGATCCATCGAGAAGGCTCCGATCTATGCGCAAACGCAATCCAACGATCGCATGGCGAAGGAGGAGGCGAGTGGCGACGAGATCGAGGCGGCGCCGCCGCCGCCGATAAACCCAGTTACGTATACGATGAGGAAGAGGAATAGGACGGGAGGAGCCAGCGGTAGTCCCGCCGCCGCCGCGTCAGGCGGCGCGGGCATGTGCGACGACGTCCTTCGCGGCGTCTTCGCCCGCGTCCCGGCGCGCACCGCGGTCGCGTCGATGGTGCTCTCCAAGCACCACCAGACCCTGCTCTGCTCCGCTGCCCGGAGAGATAAGTGGGCCATGTATTAATAGTAAATAGCTAACTATTATATGGGTAGGATGGGAGAAAGCTACAAGAAACGTTACAACCATCAAGTATGCTGTATTATTAAATTTGCTCACAGAGACACTCGAAGTTGGGTTCACATATCACCACCACCAATGCAAGCAAACAAATCCAGTAGACAATAAAGGACATCTGGTCCGACTGCACTCTTCACATCGTATCACTACTGAAAACAAAAAAGAAGAGAATTCACAGTGGTCTAGGAGCTCCTCGCTGACAGCATTGGCTGCTCGCCTATGTCTCCTAGCTTCTTATAACACTTAGTTACCTTACCCTCTTAATAAAAAACGGGCTGAACACTCGATAAAAAAAAACAAAAAAGAAGCCACCACAGTCGTTGCATATTGGCTGGCCAGGTCTCACTTCTCAGACGGGGGAGGATGGGGAAGCCTGGGAAAGCAGTCGTTGCAGCAGTAATTGTTGTTTCCGCACTGGCATCTTGGATTTATACGGTAGATGACGTAACCAGTACCACCCACACCAAGCAGCGCTGCAGCTGCCATGGCGGGGACGGACCACGTTGGCAGAGCATTATTTTTGTTGGTCCGAGGAAGCTGCTGCCCCTCCGGTGTGGGAGCACGAGGCTGGGCGGCAGGAGCAGGAGCAGGAGCAGGAGCCGTGCTGATGCTGATGCTGACGTGAAGGATTGGCTTGACCGTGGCCGCGCCTGCGCAACGTAGAGGCAGAGATGAGGACTTCATGGTCCTCGTTGCTGCATCACCGGAAGCCGATGGCACGCACACCTGCATGTAAATTGACATGGAAACAGCAGCTTAGGGGTGTGCGTGGGGGTGGGGTGGAGCACGTAGATGTTCGTGCAAGAGCTGCAAAATTAATGAAAGGTGGAGTTTGTAATAATAAGCCGCTTACAGAGCAAACGTATTTCTTCAGTTCGGATCTGCATTCAGCATCATTATAACCGTGTGTTTTGATATCACTAAGGAATGTTTGGTGTAGCCTGAGCTCATCAACACCACTGCAGCAGGTCCATGGTAACCCACAGAACGTTGACGTAGTCGTTGCTACAAAGAGACACAGCACAGGTTCAGAGCAATTCCAACAATATTTAGGTGAACAGTACTTGGACGAAAGGGTGTGGGTGCAAAAAGGTACAGTATTTTTTTTTTAAATATCAGAGGGCGACAACCGGCGTTGGAAGTTCCAGCACTACTATTGTTTTTTTAGGGAACTGGAGGGGCCGCGGCCCCTACAGAAGAAATATATTGCAAGATAAACAAAAAGGTACAAAGAGTTTTAGTAGAGTTCTAGTTTGCAGGGAAGAGAGGTCAGGGGACCAAAAAAGAAACAGAAAACAGAAGACAGCAAGAAAAAAAAGAAACAAGAATTACAAGATGGAACTGATCCATTGAGAGAACTGAGCACTGATCTCTCTCTTTACTCTATGCTTAAGCAAGAGTAGCTCTGAACTGAAGATTGCTTTGGCTTCGTCAAGAGAAGGTTGAATCCCCTTAAAAATTAGGTCATTCCTGGACTTCCAAATTGCCCAACACATTAAAATAACAGCCTCCATGAAGAACTGAGAATTGATCCTATCCTTGAAAAGATCTGCAATTTCTGGGAATGGAAGTTGAATGGGTGAGCTTATATTTAGCAATTGCCAGCATTGGGCTGCAAATGGGCAATGCAGAAAAAGATGATAACTTGTCTCTTCAGTGTTTTGTAAGCATAACACACATTGATAGGAAGGTAGCAGCATATTTTTCCTTCTAAGAATGTTCCTTGTGCTCAATCTATCCTTGATTAGTAACCAAAAGAAAACTTTATGTTTGGGTTGACAATAGGAGCTCCACAGCCAACTGTGAATGTCATGGATCTGTTGATGTCCCTTCAAAATCCTGTACGCCCTTGAAGAGCTGAACCTATCGCCCCACCTGTACTTCCAAAAGTCCTTGTTATCTGATTGTGGAAGGTTTTCTAATGTCTGCATAAGATGCCAGCACTACTATTGTACTCGACATCCATAGAGATTTGTTTGGACGAAAGGTGCACGTACGCATTTTTTTAGGTGTTTTCCATCCATCAAATTTACCTATTGCGATTGCGAGTGAGAAAGCTAAGTTTCTTGTGTTGCTGTCAGTAATCTATCTAATCATATCAGTATAGTATTGAGTAGGACGAAATAATAAGCAATACCAAAAAGAGAGAGAGAGCAAACAGACAGCACGCAGAATAAAGAGGATATAGCTAGTTGCAAATTGATTACCTGCTGCAGTAGTAGTGCATGGAGGCGAAGCAGCAGCGAAGCTCGCAAACAGGGCGAGAGCGCAGGCGAAGAGGAACCACCGCATCTTCATTCTTCAAGCACAGGTTCAGTAACAGTGGAAGTGAGCGATTACTCCTTGCAGCTGTTTCGTCTGCTTTCGAGGCTGCAGGTGGATGCGTATATATAGCTGCAGGTGATACTGTGAACGACATGGAGAGTGTTCAGACTGAGATAGTACTAGGTGTGACTGACTGACTCGGTCCTCCCGGTTGATCATGTCCACCAAGTTTGGTGAACCGACATCGACAGCACTACTGTGCGCTCCACCTGCTCCTGGCGACCCGTGTGCCCGTGGACAATGCCCTCCGGCCTCCCCCGGCGCAAATCAGGGCTGCAAAAACAGCGGGTTGTGAGGGTTGTTGATTCTTATGATGACCACGCCCAATTGGAGAGTTAAAAATTAATAACTGATGCCGACTTCGTGAGGCAAGCATGATAACTGTTGATACCGAGTTACCTGCAGCAGGGTCCATGCAGGGAAGAAAGATGACATGCATTTTGGTCCGCAGGTGATTGTGAAGCTTGCGTACAAAGAGTCAAACACAAGGCATGCAGGCAAGGCAAAGCGAACGAGAACGACAGCGACATAGCACGTCAGTCAGCCAAGAACATTCCTTTACGTGCGACAAGACAACCAAAGCAGCCCCCGACACCGGACCGGAGTACTAGTAGATCCTCTGATTTTTGGCTGCGCCGCAACTAATGACAGGGGCGACTGGAATGTAGATGTAGAGCAGGTCAGTTCACTAAACATTAATTCTTTTTTATTTAGGGTCGTTTCTGATGAGGACTCTGTCAAGGCCGACGCCGGCAGGGCCAAGGCACCGGGCACCGGCCCATCTTCATGGCCGCGCTGACGTTGGTGGTTGGTGGAACCATGGGATAGTCGCCGGCCAGTTAACCACAACCACAGATAGAGCCTGGCCTTTAAGACTCTCGACTGACTGTACTAGTACTACACTCTAGGACGAAAACTACCATGGCATGCCGGTCAAAGCGGCGCGAATCGTAACGAACTTGGCGCTAATTAATCCGGCTACGACGCTACTACATTCGCTGCGGCAAGGCACGTCTGTCAGTAATAATAATAATATAGTAATCACACAGGTCCAAAGAGCAATGCTGAGCCCCCATATGTCAGCAATGCGGAGCCTTCAGCGTCAAGCAGAGAAGAGGAAAGCGCTGAGCCGGGGGCCGGGGCAGGCCACACATGGGCCAAGACGACACCGGCGGCCCAGCGTTCCAGCCAAAGGCCCAGATTGGGCGTGAGCATCGCCAGCAGAGCAGAGGCGTGTAATATGTATGAGCTGTGTTCCTGGAGAGGGGAACAACAATGAACATTTATGTAATCAACCTCTAGCCACTCCTTGTTCTAGTGAGATTCGTCCCAACTACCCTATCCCTGTGCTTGCTACCTCGATCTATGTGTTGCTGTACACCATGGTACTCGGATTGGGTCACATCGGTGAATTGATTGAAGCCATCAGTAGTTCTCAGTACCACGGAGCTCAAGCTGAAAAATTGCTGAGGGAAAACCACACGACTGTGACTGTTATTGCTTCAGCAGAGAATGGTAACCAATTCAGAATGGGTTCAATTTTTTTTTTATGTGGGAACAAAATCATATCACAGCTACCTAATAATTAGCAATATTAAGATTAAGATGGTCTAGCACTCTAGCCTATTTGTTATGATGGCTGGGTTGTATGGGTCGGGGTTGGACCGTGATGTTCGAGCATGGCAGCTGCATGGTTGGTCCAAAAATAGACCTCGCCTTTTCAAACGACCAAAAAGTTATTTTTGCCAAAATCTGAATGATAAATTCGTCTCACCGAGTACTGAGAACTTTTGTAATTTGTTTTACTATTACTAACACTCCGATGTGACAGGGATGTAACACCATAAAACTTTACAATATGTTTTCTAAAAAAAAAACTTTACAATATGGATTTAAACAAGGCCACGTAACGCGCCGTCCTAGCCCACCACAAAGGAATGCATGTGTCTCCATACTCCATAGTGCTACCCACAAAGTGATAGCAGTGGTTCAAAAACAAAACGTGTGAGGGTACTTTTAGATCTTTTCCCAAATCTTATATTCACGACTTCTGGCCCTCGACTGGACTCGCAAACGGTTCTAAACGAGACTAGGGTATGTACACCAGTTTAGACTTATGGTTTAGAGCAACGCTAATAGAACCGCTCGAGGCATCGCGCAGCGGCCTGCGGTGGATGACTGGATGTGTACCCTCGCACCGCCGAGCAAGCCATGTTCTTCCATTTCCATGAAACTAAACCGATTCAAGTGAAATTTATATATGATTCTTTTTTAACCCATTCATATGAAATTCTTACATTACAATAAACTATATTTGGAGGGATTTGATGTGTGGATTTTGATTACCTGAGTGAAATCACTCAGATTTGTAATGCCAGGCCGTGAATCGGATGGATAGAATGTGTTGCTACTTTTTTTTTTAGGGGAATGTGTTGCCACCAAAAAAAAAGTTGGATCGATCCAGCGCTGGACTCTGATCGATGCGTCGGAAGGGCTTGGGACTGGCCGGCTGGCCCGGAACTAACTGGGCTGGGCGATGCATCTGTGGCCTGTGAGCGGCCCAGAAGTCCAGATCGACGATGACGCCAACGTGGGGGACGAATTTTTTAGACGATCCATCGAGATGCTCCTGTTATGAAGCAATCCGTTCCTCAAGAAGATGAACCAGGGATCTCATCCACCCAGATTAGTAACATGGAATCAATATTAGTCTTAGATCTAATATCCTATGATTAATATAAATCTCCCTGTAAACAACCGTAGAGATTTCGTACGGACTACTCCTCCTCTCTAGGAACCGACATCAACGGGAGGATGCCGGTTGGGCGACCGTGTTTCCGTGTTCCCGAACCGGCGTCTGCTAACTCCTGTTGC
This sequence comes from Sorghum bicolor, assembly GCF_000003195.3. Lineage (NCBI taxonomy): Eukaryota > Viridiplantae > Streptophyta > Magnoliopsida > Poales > Poaceae > Sorghum > Sorghum bicolor. The sequence goes on from NC_012870.2 coordinate 2,810,163, forward strand.
GTCCCTTCAACTTGTATAAATTCTGAGATCGATCAATGGAAAAGATATAGTTCGATTCATTTGTTTCCTCTCGATACACCCACGCTTAAACACGTTATCAGCACTGCTCTGAGATCGAGAGGGAGCGAAGTTCCGTCGAGAAGATTTCTACGGGATAAAACCAATGGAGGAGGAAATGTGCCTTGTAGATAGCGGTACTACAAATTCTATACTAAGGGAAACTAAATTTTTCCAAACTCTAACTAAGAGACAAGGAAATGTTCTAACAATCGCTGGACGCGATGCAACAATAGTAGGCTCTGGTCGTGCCACTATTACACTTCCCATGGGTACTCAACTTACAATTGAGGATGCATTACTGTATCCTGATTCAACTCGTACCTTGCTTAGCTATAGAGATATTAGGAAAAATGGACTTCACGTGGAGACACATGAAGAACATAAAGAGGAATTTCTCCTCCTAATTAAAGATACCGGACAAGGCAAACAACTTCTTGAGAAAATTCCCTCTTTACCATCTGGAATATATTATACATACATCAAACCCGTACCACATGTTGCCTATAAAATAATTTTTCAGAATGTCAATGCATTCCAAACATGGCATGATCGCCTTGGTCACCCTGGCATAGGGATGATGCGAAAAATTATAAACAATTCTCATGGTCATAACTTAGCTAATTCTAAGTTCCCAGAATCTTCTGATTTTATATGCACTGCGTGTGCCACTGGGAAATTGATTTTAAGACCATCTTATCTTAAGATCAAATCTGAACCACTTAAATTCTTTGAAAGAATTCAAGGCGATATTTGTGGTCCTATCACTCCATCATCTGGACCATTCAAATATTTCATGGTTCTAATAGATGCATCTACGCGATGGACTCACGTGTGCCTATTATCCACACGCAATCATGCATTTGCCAAACTAATAGCTCAAGTTATTAGATTAAGATCAAATCATCCTGAACATCAGATAAAATCTATTAGAATGGACAATGCAGCTGAATTTTCCTCAAAAGCTTTCAATGACTATTGCATGGCTCTAGGAATTCAAATTCAACATTCAGTTCCATATGTCCACACTCAAAATGGTTTAGCAGAAGCCCTTATCAAAAGAGTTAAGCTTATAGCCAGACCACTATTGCAGAATTGTAATCTACCAACTACATGTTGGGGTCATGCAGTTTTACACGCTGCTGACTTACTACAATTGCGACCAACTGCATATCATACAGCTTCCCCGCTACAATTAGTACGTGGAAATCCACCAAGTATTTCCCATCTGCGAAAATTCGGTTGCGCTGTATACGTACCGATTTCACCACCAAAACATACAGCTATGGGTCCACATAGAAAATTAGGAATCTATGTCGGGTATTTATCTCCGTCAATCATTAAATACCTGGAACCCCTTACAGGGGACTTATTCACGGCCCGATACGCTGACTCTATCTTCAATGAGGATCATTTCCCGGCATTAGGGGGAGATCACATGTACCAAAAGGAATGCACGGAAGTTAATTGGGATGCACAAGACATCTCCACTAATGATCCACGTACACAAGAATCTGAACTCCAAGTTCAGAAAATCATAAATTTGCAAAACACTGCAAATAATGTGCCAGACGCATTTACTGATTATAAAGGCGTCACTAAATCCTACCATCCTGCTAGGAATGTGCCTGAAAAATAGAGGTACCAAACAAAACTATTCAACTCCCACCTCAGAAACCGGTTCTAGGTAAGAGGGGGAGAAGTAAGGCCATTACTCAGGATGTAGCGCCTAAACGTCCTAAACGCCAAAGGAAACAGAATAACAAAAATTCTGAATTAGTAAATGTGACTCAACAACAGGTTGAGAGACACCAAGTGAATATACAAAATTCACATCCCACATCAAAAGTGCACTCAATAACTGATGTTGGGACATCGGAACGCCCTGACACTATCATATTGGGAAATAACGAACCGTCACAAGGGTTACAAGAAATTTCCATAAACTATATTGATTCTGGAGAATCATATGATCGAAAGACTACTATTGTCGACACATACTTTGCCGAAACAATTGCTGAAATTATCCAAAGTGATCCAGATCCCAAGACCATGGCAGAGTGCAAAAAGCGCTCGGACTGGAACAAATGGAAAGAAGCAATTCAGACAGAGTTAGCCTCGCTTGCAAAAAGAAAGGTATTTTCATCACCAATACCTACACCTTCAAAAATCTTCCCTGTGGGGTTCAAATGGGTTTTCATCCGTAAAAGGAATGAAAATAATGAGGTGGTGAGATACAAAGCGAGACTAGTAGCACAAGGGTTTACGCAGAGACCCGGTATTGATTTCAATGAAACATACTCTCCAGCTATGAGTGGAATAACCTTCCGATATTTAATAGCATTGGCAGTTCAAAATCATCTATCTATGCAGTTGATGGATGTAGTGACAGCATATTTATATGGGTCACTTGATTCGGACATTTACATAAAGGTTACTGATGGAATCCCAATTCCGAATCCTAAAGCAAGTCGCGCCACATATTGTGTAAAACTTAACAAATCACTATATGGCTTAAAATAGTCGGGACGAATGTGGTACAACCGACTAAGTGAATTCCTATTACAAAAGGGATACACAAATAATGATGATTGCCCATGTGTCTTCATAAAGAAATCTCAAACGGGATTTTGTATCGTATCCGTATATGTGGATGATTTAAATATCATTGGCAACTCACATGATATCAATGAAGCACGCAATCTCTTAAAGACGGAATTTGAGATGAAGGATTTAGGTCAAACTAAATTTTGCTTAGGTTTACAAATCGAGCACCTTCACTCAGGAATTTTAGTACATCAATCTGCCTATATCCAGAAAACACTAGAGAAATTTAATATGGATAAATCATATCCATCCAAAACTCCCATGGTTGTTCGAACTTTAGACATGGAGAAAGATCCATTTCGACCAAGGGATGAAAATGAAGATATATTGGGACCTGAGGTTTCATATCTTAGTGTCATTGGAGCACTTATGTACCTTGCAAATCAAACTAGGCCCGATATTGCATTTGCAGTCAATTTATTGGCTAGACATAGTGCTGCTCCAACTAAACGTCATTGGACAGGAGCTAAACATATCTTACGATATCTCAATGGCACCAAAGATCTTGGATTATTTTACCAAAGAAACCAAGATCCAACTATGATTGGATATACTGATGCTGGTTATTTGTCTGATCCTTATAATGGCAGATCCCAGACAGGCTTTGTATTTCTATATGGAGGAACTGCTATATCATGGAAGTCTTCTAAACAGACCCTAGTAACAACTTCCACCAATCATTCTGAAATTGTTGCACTATATGAAGCATCACGTGAGTGTGTATGGCTCCGCAGAATGATTAATCACATACCACAATCTAGTGGGATTGGTTCCATTGAATCACCCACAATTATCTATGAAGATAATTCTGCTTGTATTACACAAATGGAAACAGGTTATATCAAAAGTAATATAACTAAACATATTTCTCCCAAATTATTTTATCCTCATGAATTACAAAAGAATGGAGAAATAAAAATATTGCAAACAAAGTCTTGTGATAATCTTGCAGATTTATTCACTAAGTCATTACCAGGTCCCATGTTCCAAAATTTTGTTCATGGTATTGGTATGCGACGACTTAAAGACTTGCAAGTTTCAGGGGGAGATACTCTCTGAAAATAATCATTTGTGTTAAATATTATATTGCACTCTTTTCCTATTTATGAGTTTTATAAACTTTCTCATAGATAAGGTTTTTAATGAGACAATATCAAATATAATGTCATATTTTCTATTTTTCCTCATAAGAGGTTTTTAAGGGGAATATCAAAGGCATTTTTCTTCCTCATTTTTCCCACGTGGTTTTGGAGGAGGGCATGGCCCATAGGCCATTATATTGTTCTAAACTAAATTATGGATTTTTCCTATAAAGGTTTTTCCATTTAAGTTTACAATGGACAATAATCTAAATATGTCATATCATTTCTCCTTATTTTTCCCACTGGGTTTTTAAGGAGTTTAATAACATATCAACAAACATTATCACCTCATATTTTCCTACAAGGTTTTTTTGGAGGTTCTGAAGATATTGATTGATCTCAAGACTGGATGCGATCAGGGGGAGTGTTATGAAGCAATCCGTTCCTCAAGAAGATGAACCAGGATTACAGGGATCTCATCCACCCAGATTAGTGACATGGAATCAATATTAGTCTTAGATCTAATATCCTATGATTAATGTAAATCTTTCTGTAAAAAACCGTAGAGATTTCGTACGGACTACTCCTCTCTAGGAACCGACATCAACGGGAGGATGCCGGAGGAACCGACATCAACGGGAGGATGCCGGTTGGGCAACCGTGTTTCCGTGTGCCCGAACCGGCGTCTGCTAACTCCTGTTGCGTCCTTTATAAATTCTGAGATCGATCAATGAAAAAAAAAAGATATAGTTCGATTCATTTGTTTCCTCTCAATGCACCCACGCTTAAACAGCTCCGATCCGTGCGCAAACGCACGATAGCATGGCGGAGGCGGCGAGTGGCGACGAGATCGAGGCGGCGCCGCCGCCGATAAACCCAGTTACGTATACGAGGAGGAAGAGGAATAGGACGGGAGGAGCCAGCGGTAGTCCCGCCGCCGCCGCGTCAGGCGGCGCGGGCATGTGCGACGACGTCCTCCGCGGCATCTTCGCCCGCGTCCCGGCGCGCACCGCGGTCGCGTCGATGGTGCTCTCCAAGCACCACCAGACCCTGCTCCGCTGCCCGGAGTTCAGGGCCCTCCACTGCCGCCTCGCCCCGCCGCTGCCAGACCCCCACGTCGCGTACATCGCGACGGCGAAGGTGAAGAGGAGGAGGAGCCGCGACGGCCGGAAGCGGCCCGTCAGCGGGTACCACGGCTTCCACGTCGCCGGAGCAGGGCTCAGCGGCTGCGCGCCGATGCGCGCCCTCGCGGGGCCGACGTGCCCCAGGATGCAGTACGTCAGCACGTGCCGCGGCGTCGTCCTGCTAGTTCGTAAGGCCAGGCCTGCCACGTGCGTCCTCTGGAACCCGGCCATCGCCGACGAGGAGGAGGAGGTGAGGGTCCCGGTTTCGGACGACGACAATGATTGTGCCGTTTTGGGGTTGGGGCCGTTGGGCTGCGGCCGGAGGAGCAAAACCTACAAGCTTCTCCTGTCACGCCAGCGGAAGCTGACGACGTCCTCGACGAAGACGGATCCAAAAGAGCTGCTGGTCTATGCTCTCAGTGGCGGCGGCGGCGGCGGCGGGGAGCGACCACGACTACGGACGCTGTTATCGGAGGGACTGGACGGAGAAATCAGCGGCGAGTCCCTCTATCTGGACGGCACAATTTACCTCCTCCACGTCGACAAGGCAGTGATCTTGGCTTTCGACGTCGACGACGAGACGGTCACCGCCATCGATTTGCCAGGCGAGAGAGATGAACACGGCTGCAAAATAATGTCCAAGACGCTCTTGTTGATCTCCGGCCGTCCATGCGTGGAAACGCAGGATAGCGACGGCGGCAGAGCGCTGTGGCTGCTCACGGTGGAGCACCAGTGGGAACGGAAGTGCATCATCGACGACAAGGCGTCCATTTGTCTTGACGACAACCGCCTCGATCCCTACTCAATCACCGGCGTTTGGGACTGCAGTGGCGTGCTGTCCATGTACTTGCACAACAACGAATACGGCGACAAAGACGACAAGCTCTGCATGTACTGTACCGCAACCAAGAAGATGATCGAGGTAAACCTGCCGCACAAACTGGCGCCGCCGGAGGAGAGGGAGTACGCGATGTGCTGGGGTTACAAGCCGACGCTCGTGTCGCCGGGGAGCATCGTCGTCGGCGACGACGCCATCATCAGTCAAGATGAAGAGGAGCGCCGAGCCCGGACCGCGGATATAATGGCTGCCCTGATGCCGCTCAACGAGCGAGACAGGAGGAAAGGGCACAAGGCAACGCTCCACGCCGTGTGCTTCATGGAGTTCTTGGTCCGCATCATGCAGAAGCTGCCAGAGAACATGAACGAAGTAGCCGAAATGCCACTGCTGAAACCAAAAGATTCAGGGAAGGAACTTTACTATTCAGATTCTGGTTTCGATTCAGATTCACAATTTGAGGCTAGATTCATGAGGTGCTATAAAAAGGCCAGACGGAGGATGATTTTGTGTTGAAATAAACTGCAAGTCTACGAGAGAAAGAGCTCTGTTAGCATGGCATATTCAGATTCGGGTTCAGGTTCAGATCTCGAACAGAGACTCGTAGTTATAACTAGTCTATTTGAGTTTTTTTTAAGTAACCAACCTTCGCGTGTGTGTAACTCCTTGAAAAATTTATTCATGTTCGCGATTTCACTTTCCAAAATTTGCTACTCAGGAGTCAGGATCGAAATTTGATTGGCATCTTCCAGATCTCCCAGTGTCTGAGCTTGATTGAAACTTAGTTTCACAATGTAAACAGTGCCTTATTTTCTAGTGACATCTGTCAAAACCATACTACTAGCAACTTAGCAAAGTCCAGGAGGACATTACAATAGCCTACGGCTACGAAATGTAACCTCTGCTCTTGAGGCTCTCCACGGCATCCCTGATGATCTTCTCCAGGGGCCTGAACTGCAGCCCTAGTGCAACGAGCTTTTTCGCCGCCACCTCCGCTTCTGCTCTCACAAGCCCAGGCTGGGTATCCTTGGGGAACCTGCCACAAAGCAACACTACAAGTTTCAATTCCAACAGAGGACAGGCAAGCATTCCCAGATGTTTTCATGCAGTTTTCATTGCCAAAAAAACGGGGGGTTTTGAATATGTGGCTTAATTACTTGGGCACTTTGTAGCTGGGGTAGAGCTCGGCGAGTTTGGCCGCGAAGTCGCTCAAGTGATTGATGGACTCGGCGCAGATGTGCCTCCCGGAAGCTGATGGGTTCTCGAACACCAGGAGATGGGCCAAGGCAACGTCTTCCACATGGACTGCCCCCATCCATATGTCCTTGTACTCCTCTGTGCAACCTGCATGGCCAAAATGATGTGCTTCACTGTTTTCTTAATTCATCTCATTGTAATGGCACGGCATAATGAGCAAGCAAGAATAACAATGTTTCTGGATACTGCATGAGGATTCAAGCTAGCAAATCAAGTGGCAAACAAGAGGATTGGTTGGTCTCTGCAACTGCAAGTGCATATTGCATCGTTTGGGAACCATATATTGATTCAAAATTGAACCAGTAAGGTAGACATTATCAAAAACTACAACAGCTCATATTTCATATTTGGATGTGCTTCAGTGTTCTCTTCATCCAATGAACAGTATAATGAACAAAAAAATAAGAATATTCTCAACACTGCATATAATTTGAAACTTGCATGAAGTGGCCAAAAAAAAAAGCAAGAAACAGTTGTTTTGTTTTGTAAATGCATGAATCATTTGGAAACCAGATATATTTATTTAAACTGAAACCACTAAGGTAGTCATGATCAAATACTTCAACTCAAATTTCATATTTGGAACGAAAATTAGAATTCAGAGTTCCAAACTAGTACGGCCTAAATAAAGCTTTACCTTGAAGGAGGCGTAGAAGCACGGACATGCTAGAATTGATGGTTGGTGGGATTATCGTGCCCAGGACAGACGTTGGATTAACCACAACCACATCTACTCCGTTCTCCTCTGCAAATTTCCACGCTGCCTTCTCTGCCAGCGTCTTGGAAACAGGGTACCAAACCTGTATATGCACGAGACAAAGGGGTGTTTAGTTCCTATTTTTTCTCAAAAATTTTTAGGTTTTAGTCCATCATTTTATAAAATAAAACTAAACACCATGCAAAAATTTTAGCAAAAAGGTAGTTATTCTCTATTTTGGATTTTGGTCTCAAGAGGGCAAAAAAACCTAAAATGAGCCTCAAGAGGCTTCACGAGCATAATAAATTCTGCATTTTGGATGGAACTAAACATGACTCTGAAAATTTTGGCATTTTGTATTTCATTACTCCAAAGTAGCTGGCATTTTGCATTTTGGATTCTATGGTAGATGAAAATCGAAGCTTTTGCAGAGGTTGCATCTTGCATGCGTCCTGGAAACCTTCTCCCAGTTTCGGCGTTCACCGAGTGAGTTTCCCAAGCTGATCATGCATGCATAATACTAGTAGGCTAAGGCGGCTCACCCCGTTCTTCTCGCTGTAGTCGATGTCAGTCCAGCAGCGCTCGTCCCGGACCTCGCCGGCGGGCCACCCGGGGCTGGGCATGATGGCGCAGCTGGACGAGGTGACCACCACCCGCCGCACGCTCCCGGCCTCCTTGGCGGCGCGCAGCACGTTCAGCGTCCCTTCCACCGCCGGCACTATCAGTTGCTTCTGCAATTAACCATGCATAGACGGAACACAGCCGCACATCAGCCTGGGGTAGAGCGAGCCGATGGAAGAGGAGAGGAGAGGACAGCGACGGGGCACACACCTGGGGGTCGCTGACGGCGTCGACGATGCAGGGCGAGGCGAGGTGGAAGACACCCGAGCAGCCCCGCGCGGCGTCGATCAGCGCGGCGCCGTCGAGGAGGTCGCCGCGGAAGATGCGGAGGCGGCCCTCGCCCTCGCCGGCGCCGGCGGCCAGGGCGAGCAGGTGCTCCGTCTCCGCCTTGTCATCTGCATCGCCACGCCCAAATAGTAACTGTAAGGAATATCATCAGCGTCTGTGTACGTGTCGCGTGAGCAACTGGTACTGACCGGGGTTGAGAACGCCGGCGTGGACGTTGTAGCCACGGCCGAGGAGGAGGCGGACGAGGGTGGAGCCGATGAAGCCGCTGGCGCCGGTGACCAGCACCGTCTCCCCCGCCATCTCTCGCGTCCTTTCCCTGAGCTGACTAGCTGCCTGAGCTGGGTCTCGACTCACTCCGAGTGTGCTGCGACTGTGTCAGCGCCTGACTGCCTGAGTGGCTACCTGACACTGGGAATTTTTTTTTTTTTTTTGGTGTCTGGATGCGTGTTTAGCACCATCTTCGGACCTGACAAAACGGCAAACCTCTTTTGGATTATCCAGAACACAGTCACCGTGATTGCGTACCATAGCACGCATTGTTGTGCAACTGCAGACGACAGAGCTTTCTGCAGACCGAAGAAAAGGAGGAGCAAATGGAAGTACAGTTCACGTCGACCATCAGAACGTTCAGTGTGTGTGTAGGTTTCATCTTCGACAAGGATCTAAACCAATTCGGTGCCTGAAACTTCATGATTAAGAACTGACAAATCGAGTTAGCTCGGTTTTCAATTTCAGATTTGCACGGTTCCAACGCGAACTTATTATAATCATCATCTGGTGACATCATTATTACTACTAGTTACAAGCCACGCTGGCAACTTAGCAAGGTCCATATGACGGCCTCACATCACAACTTCACAAGGACTGCCCATCCTGCCATCCATCCATCAGGATTCAGGAGATGTGGCCTCTGCTCTCGAGGCTCTCCACGGCATCCCTGATGATCTTCTCCATGGGAGTGATCTGAAGCCCCAGCGCGATGAGCTTCTTGGAGCCTACCTCTTGTCTCACCAGCCCAGGCTGGGTGTCCTTAGGGAACCTGCAGGTAAAGCAACGGCACAAGGTGTGAGACTGATCACGATCGACAGCTAAATTTCAGTGGATTTTCTTGGTGAAAACTGAAAACAATGTGTGGTTTTGCGTACTTGGGCACTTTGTAGTTGGGGTAGAGCTCGGCGACCTTGACCGCGAAGTCGCTCCAGTGACAGATGGACTGGACGCACATATGCCTCCCCGACGCCGATGGGTTCTCGAACACCATGATATGCGCCATGGCAACGTCTTCCACGTGTACTGGTCCTATGAAGAAATCGGCATACTCCTCTGTGCAGCCTGCAAGGGCAGAAAGCAAGCAAGAAAAGTTTTCTGAACATTATATACATGTAGGTATTGTATTTGTTACCACAATGTCAATTGGCCATTTATTTATCAACTGAAACTGCTGGATTCTGGAAGAGACATTTGTCCATGCAGAATATCAAGTAGAAAAGGAAAGGTTCAGAGCTGAGGTAACAACCTTAGCTAGCACTCCTACTTATGATGATCAAATGTTCAGTACATTAACTTGAAGAGGCTTATCAGAACAAACAAGGCATGATAAGTGGACAGTTCCACTAATTTGTAAATGGACGAATAACAAAATTCAAATTTTCCAACCTTAAGAAATAGGTTACTGCACTGTGCAATATGCTTACCTTGAAGGAGGCGACAAAACATGGCCATGCTAGCGTTGATGGCTGGTGGAATCATCGGGCCCAGCACAGTCCCAGGGTTAACCACAACCACATCTAGCCCGTTCTCCTCTGCAAACTTCCACGCTGCCTTCTCTGCCAGTGCTTTCGAAGCAGGGTACCAAACCTACACACAAAAGCAAATGGGGCCTGAGATAGGAGTAACAGCCAACAGATTGCTGATGGAACTGAGACTCTGCAGAGGTTGCATTGCATTGAGTCCTGGAAATTCTGCATACCATTTTCACTGTTGACGTGCATGATGTACGCTAGGAATAGCTAGAAATAGGATGCGAATATTTTCCCCAAAGTACAGAGTTCAGGTTGAGTTCACTGGGAAGGAAGAACCCAAGCAGGAGCAGCTGGAGTTGGCAGGTAGGCGAAGCTCACCCCGTTCTTCTCGCAGTAGTCGATGTCGGTCCAGCAACGCTCGTCGAGGACCTCCCCGGCGGGCCACCCGGGGCTGGGCACCATGGCCGAGATGGACGAGGTCACCACCACCCGCCGCACTCCGCCGGCGTCCTTGGCCGCGCGCACCACGTTCCGCGTCCCTTCCACCGCGGGCACCATCAGCTGATTCTGCAACAGCGAGCGGAGCAGGGTCGGCATGGGTGTGGGGCCGGACGGGCACGCGGCGACGGGGCAACTGGTTACTGCCTTACTGGCAGTCTGGCGCTACGGCGCGGCAGGTACAAACCTGGGGGTCCTTGACGGGGTCGACGGTGCAGGGCGACGCGAGGTGGAAGATACCCGAGCACCCGCGCGCGGCGTCGAGCAGCGCGGCGCCGTCCAGGAGGTCGCAGCGGAAGAAGCTGAGGCGGCCGTCGCCGGCGCCGGCGGCGAGATCGAGGAGGTGGTCCGTCTCCGCCCTGTCATCTGCATACCACGGCGCACTCGATGAGCTCCGCGTCGCAGGCAAGGGGCAAGCTTTTTCTTCCAGCGTCATGGTGACGCTGTCCTGGAGCGCAAAGCCGGAGAGTGCGGTGCGGTAGCGTGCTAGTGCTACTGACCGGGGTTGAGGACGCCGGCGCGGACGTTGTAGCCGCGGCCAAGGAGGCCTCGGACGAGGGTCGAGCCGATGAAGCCGCTGGCGCCGGTGACCAGCACCGTCTCCCCCTTGCCTTGTTCCCCGCTTGCCATCTCGCCGTCCGTCCTTCCTCTGAGCTGAGCTGAGCTGATGTCGTGAGGTCTCGTCGAGAGTGTGACCGTGGAGTGGCTACGGGACACTAGATCTCTAGGGATGCGGTTGGTACCCGCCTCTCGGAGTCGGATCTGGTCAACCTCTTTTGGATTTTTCCACCGAAAAATCACTCACTAGTCACTCATCACAGCTTTGCACACTTGGACCTTATTTAGGCCTGTTTGGTACAGCTCACAACAGCTTCATGAGTTGTTGTGAGCTGTTTTTTTTTGCTAAACACTTATTTTCAAAACAGCTTCATAGCTGAAGCTGTTTTTCCCCTCCTCTCACAAAAACATAAGTTGGATGAAGCTGAAAAAAAGTAGCTTATTACAGCTTCTCCCTCATTTCTCTCTCTCAACTATGTATGAAGTAGTTGGTGAAGCTATTTTGCCAAACACTTTTTTCAAAACAGCTCAGCTTCATATAGAAAGTCACTCATGAAGCTATTTTCTAAAAAAACAGCTTTACTAGTGAAGTTAAGCTGTGCCTAACAAGCCCTTAGTTCCAAAGAATTTTTGTAAAAAAAAAAATAGATTCCCCATCGTATCATGAAGTATTAAATATAAATAAAAATAATAACTAATTATACAGTTTATCTGTAATTCGTGAGACAAATCTTTTAAGTCTAATTATTCTATAATTAGAAAATATTTGTTAAATACAAACAAAAATATTATGGCGTCTGTTTTATAAAAAAATTAGAATTAAACAAAGCCTTGTAGCAGAGTACTATAGTAAATGGCACAGTAGAGTCCACAGCTGTCATTAAAACTACAGTGACATGACCACAACGGCAAAAGCCACGCGTGCCTCGACGGCATGCATTTCTTTCTGCGCGGAAGGGAGTTCGAAGTGAAACAGAATTTATGAGGCGTCTGGCCCTGGAGAAATTGAACTGGCGCCTCCTCGTCCCGTACAGAACTACAAATACACCGCAGGTCAGTGCATCGGTTAGTCTGGTTCCTTGCTCGTGCTCGCTGCTCGCAGACGGTGAGAGGCGGCACCGTGGCAGATGGTTGCTATGCACCTATGCTAGTGTGACCTACAGCTCGGTCTTGACGCCTTCAGCGCCCACGGCGTGGTACCCTCTCTGCGAGAAGAGTCCTACGAAGAAACTGGACACTCTGGAGGGGAACGAGGCGGGCTCCTCGCTTGCCGCCGGGGATTTGATCTTGCATATCATGTTGTAGTCGTGCTTCAGGTGCGGTTTCACAATCTTCTCCTGTAGGCACATACAAGGGTGATAAGAACCCATTTCTTTGAAATGACTGGCTGTGATACTTCAAACAGGAGAGGTGCCTTTCAAAAAGAAGAAATGCAGAGCCCATGTTGTGTTTACCTTGAACTCCTCGAATGGACAGAAATCTTTGTTGCCGCACCCCTGCATAAATATGGTCCAACTTAGCAATGATGTATTAGGGTATTTACTGTTTACAGGGGACACGACTAATATCTTACAGTGCACTAGTTGGATTAGGCCAAGCCATCTACTTCTACAAATGAAACATAGCAAGCATTTCCAAGAGTTTATTTGATATTGTGTTTGCCCATCCCTCTGTCCAAGTATCTAAAGCTCAAAAATATTTACTTTTCAGCAGTTGCACCTCTACCCAGGCACAAAGCTCAAATTGCATTGACAGAAGGTATAAACAAGAAATATCTGCAGTATATAAATAAATATTCATCGTGTCAACTGTTAACATCTTTTAGGTTGAGATTATTTAATTGTTTGACTTCACAAGATACCTCTCAGTCCCAGAATTGAAGTTATAAGTCTTACAGGCATTGAAATTGGGGCTTCGTTGTGTAGAACTTGAATGAAGTATGAGTTACTTTGGCCTCCAGAGGTTGCGCTGCCATCCGAAATTTTGCTTGGGCATTGGTATAAAGCCAGCATGTTGTTACCAGCAAAAGGCGCAACAACACTGCCCTTCCAGTTTCTTCCCTGTGGCGGCAAAGGGGGTAGGTCCAACGCTTCCTCCCTCTGTATCTTCTCAAAGTCTAGGCAGTCAAAATTTCATGTATGTTAGATGTGTGAAATGAGGCATCAGTCGTCAATATATAATTCAGAGGAAGAACTTCATGAACAGGACTAAGCGAAGAAGTGGTTACCTGGACCTTCAAGAAAAAGACCGAGAAGACAGCTAAAAGGAACAACAGTTTCTGCATGTGCAAATCGAAGCCTTGCCTTTTCATACGTACCATCAGGGTGGTTTTCTACAATATCAAGGATTATGTTGGTATCTTACCAAGAAGCATATCTAAAGATCAGAATTAGTTTGCTGAAATCATGTAATACAGCTACCTTCTCTAGCTATTATTGCTTCTTCCATTGACTGGACAACATCCTTGAGCAATGGCAGTCCCATCCTGTAGTTAATTGACTCACCATAGCCTTTTAGGACAAAACCCTCCAAATCATCTGTCCACTCTAGAAAACGAACCTGAACAGAACATTTTTTTTACATTAATTTAAAAAAAGGAAAAGCAAGTCAAAAGATTAAGAAAATAAGTTACTTAAAAGTATGTAAACACGAGTCAGAAAGCACAATAACAGATTGCTTAAGGAAGAACGTAAACCTAAGGTGCCCGTCAGGAACTTGCCATATGTTCTATTAAGACACATTTTTTAAGTAGCATTCTCGAATTCAGATCAGCGCACGAATTGGATCCAGTAGAGTTTTCTCTAAACCAAACAAACAATTAGTGGAACAGCGAATTCCAGTCGAGGAATGACAGAATGAGAATATTTCACTGGCTACCAAATTGCATGAATAGCTTGAGATAGACTGCTTGACTAAGTACTTTAACGAACCAAATAACTCACCAATATACAACTATTAAAAACATATAAAGATCATCTATTCCAAAGCGTAATAACCAACACCGCCTCATGAAGATGATACAGATTTGAAAATGCAGTGAACTTTACAAAATTTAAAATTCAAGGCCTAATATCTATGCAGCATTTCTGTCCAGCAAAGCACAAAAAGAAAACAGTTGTCGTTACAGATAGATAAACAAGAAAAATTCAACCATGAAGCATGGCGCAATATATGTCCAGCGGTAACCTACCTCGGCTTCATTGAAAAGCCCACAAGCTTGATTGGTTATATTCAACAAAGATGCTTCCTGCATTTATTTAAAACATTCAAAAGTTATTTGCATCTAACTCTAGAGCCTAGCAGGTAGGTCTCTTCTGAAACATATAGCAGAAATCACCAGCTCCCTTTTCCATGATTCACACTTTACCTGCTTACAAAGAAACCAGAGGGAAGAAACATCCTGAGTTGTAAATTTTAGGTGATAACGATTGGCAAGAGCAGCTGTGACATGCTCTAGAATTGGTTCCTTTTGCTTCTCTACATCAGGCTCCTTCCTTTTCCTATATGCCTGGAAATGGTCCCAAAATTATTGTTCTTTATTCAGCTACAACAATATGTAGCTTACTATACCTATAGACTTAACTTCCAAGTCATAAAAAAAGGAGAAACACATGAACATGAGTGCATAGCCCTTCTAAAACAGAAAGGGGAGAAAAGCTGGTGAGGGCAACCTAATAAGCTGTTAAGGTGAAACAGAAGATTGAATGCATTGTATGAAACAGATAAAGTAAGTAGCGCATAATGAGGAATGAAATTGTTTAGTAACTACTAAATAGCACAACATGGTAGCACCATTTGGCAATGCTACCATCAATTTATATTCTGTTACCGATATTCTACAAGGCTTTGATCAGAGTTGGATACTTCAAATATCAAAATTTTAAGAAAAAATAAATAAGACCGCGGTATGTGCTGGAATAAAAAAAACAAGTCACATTAGCACACCAGCCAATGTTTTTTTTTCTTATTCTTCCTAAAAATGCTAGTGCTACCATAAATATTACCTTGTATGTCTCACAGCTGTCAAAGAATCTCAGACAAATATCACTTGCACGACTCTCACTCAGAACAGAAAAGGCACGGTTCTTCCCTTGTCCAAGCTTTCCTTTCCCAGAAAGTAGTCCCAAACCAAATGCCACGGCACTAGCTGATGCTCGAGGAACCTGTATTTGAAACATAGTTAATCTCCTGCAAGAGTAGAAATCAGCAACATTTGATGACCGTAGTTGTGTGTCTGCATCATTTTGGAACAATTTTTCAGGTTCACCTATTCTCCTGAGTAATCAGATTTGACTTTGTGTAAATTATTAATATTTCCACAATAGGCCACTTCCGTCAAAAACAACAATGGAAAGAATGGTAGTATGACAATCCAAATGTGACATACTAGTAAGTATTATTTACCTTTCTTGTGAGAATGAAAAAGAGGGCTCATGACATATGATCATATCGGATGCGAGAATATACACAAGCAAATTAAAGAAGCTATGTCGAACTGACCTGAGTTGCTCTTATTGAATATACATCAGGGTGATATTCGTCGTCAAGTAGATCTTGAAACCTCTCCCTCACTCTTGTAGCTAAATTGTACAGCTCCTCTTCCCCTTCACTAATCAGCTCACCACCTTTAGTCCTACCCTTCCAACGTGATTCCCAGCCTTTAATCCAGGATGGAATTTTCTTCAGAGAATCACTATCAAGGCCATGGTTTGCCTCTTTCATAAGGGCTTCCAGTCGAACTGCCAATCTATCCAGCTCCTTGATTCGCTTCTTGGTAGGAGCACGAGTCCCATGTCTTGCCTAGTTGAAGAGAAATAGATAATATCAGGTTTACCCCACCTAAATATGCGATTCTTTCTGTGTGTTATATCATTTTATTCATAACTACCTTAAAATATAAATAGTTTTTCCATTACATATTAGGAATTTTTAAAACTTAAAAAAAGAGCTTAGCACCATATAGCCATATTATGTGGAAAAAAAAAGTTACACTGTTTCCCTTAAAACCAACTGAATCGATGTGAAGTCATGGACATGTATGAATGAACCAGAACTGGGTAGCGAAATTACGGAATCGGACTTACCACTAGATTGAGGTGAACGACACGGCACCCGTCTGGGATTGACGGCATGGAGATGACACCCCTGGACTCTCTGGCCACATCATACCTGGACATCACCAGGGGATTAGATCATTTCGTTCAGGGAAAAAATGGTGAGGGCAGATATCAATTCTCAGGTTACGTGTTAGTATCATTCAGATCACGCCTTTGCTGATAATGATCTTTATATGGGAAACCTCTGTTCCTAATACCTGTAAAACGCACTCTATTCCTACAAATTACCATAAGATCACAAGTACTACATTTTAAATTATCAATGTAGTGCGCCACTTAGATATAGTCATGAACACTAAAATTCAGGTGTACAGGTTACGACAGATCCATTATCTTACTACATGCTACAACTGAAATGCTTGTGTTCACAATTACTCAATTAGACAGACAACCATGTCCCATTCGTCAGAAATTTAGCTCAATCGAGAGAGACAGAGAGTAGTAGTAGCGTCAGCCCGAAGCAAAACTGCGGATAGTTCGGGGCCCGGACCGTAGAGGTGGCAGTTCATCGGTCCTCCCCAACCCCGGCAAGCCTCAAAAGCCCCCAAAAATGAAAATCCCTATGCCCTAGGCCCAGTCGCACCAATAACGCAGTGGAAACTCATAACACCCGAATCACACTACCGCAGCACGCCACGAACCCACAGCACAGAGCGAGTTCAGATCAGCGGGCAGAGAGACTCGAGCGGCACACCTGGTGACGGTGGAGAGGTGGCGCCGGACGTCGAAGTCCTCCGCCCCGGCCGCCCTATGAAGGAGGGGAGCGGCGGCGAGGAGCGCGGCGACGACGAGGAGCAGCAACTGGGGAAGAGGTAGCGGTGCGCGCGGAGCAGCCATGCCCATGGCGAATACGATTTGCCTTCTCGACTCGGCGCTCCCCTTCCCTTTCCAGGTGAGAAGAAAGCGCGGTTGGGTTTGGGTGGGTGGGGGGGTTCGAGTCGTTCGACGGTATGGACGGCGACCGGGACGGCGGGCGGGCGGGCGCGCGGACGTGACACGCTGACACGTTTCCCCGGGCATCTGGATGCTCGGATCGTGTGTGGAAGTCGCGCTGGACGGCTGCGATGCAGCGGAGGATGGCGTGTTGTGGATTTAAAATGTGCCCGTGTGACGCGAGGCTGCCACGTGCTACATATGTACTCCCACGCGGCTGAACAGCTGTACTTCTTAGATTTATTAGAATTGCATTGCATACATAAATATTGATACTATTCCCTATAAAATTAGTCAAATTCGATAAATTTTGACTTAGTTCAGGTTATAAAGTACATTCTTTCATTATTCTAAGAACAAATCGAGTAAGAGAACTCGTTATGTCAAGATTTCCATGGTCTTCACTCTATTCTTGTGTTGTGTGCTGGTTTTCTTAAGGAGGGAGACTTAAGCACATTTGTCTCTTTTTTAATTAAATTTAAAAAAAACAAGTATCTTTGTGATCAGTTAACATCGACTATCGATTTTATGCATTACACCCATGGCCTAAAAACAGATCGACTAAAATTACTATAGCACTCATCAGAAGTAAAAACAAACTAACTAGTTCATAGTTAGCTCTGGCCATTTTCTCCTCGTCCTCGGCAACCTCGTTGACACCTTTATGTCATCGGTAATCTAAGGCTAACACCGAATGCATTATTGAAGGTGCAACAAGGATTTAGATTTTGTTTGGTTCTATAGTTAAACTTTAACTCTTATCACATCAAATATTTAGACACATGCATAAAGTACTAAATATAAATCATTTATAAAACTAAAAATATAGATAGAGAGTAATTTATGAGACAAATCTTTTAAGTCTAATTAACCTATGATTGATCATTAATTATTAAATAAAACGAAAATACTATAGTACATGTTAAACTTAACACCCCCAACTAAACACTTTCTTATTAGATGTTGTCATTGTTGCTACTTCTCCATTACACATGACGTCCCTAACCATGGGCGGATCTATATAGACCGTACTGGGTGCGGCCGCACCCACAAATATATTAAAAAAATAGTAATTATAGTTAAATTTTTACCATATTCGCACCCACATAGTAAAATCATACGCACCCACAAGTCAAGCGCACCCTCCTTATATTTGCTCTAGCTCCGCCACTGTCCCTAACAAAAGACATTTTTTAAGGCCTTGTTTCAATGTGTAGCCGGATTTGCTTCATTTTATTCGCCTGTACAGGACGTCCCTCTTAAGTTTCCTATGGAACCAAAAAAAGGTCTTGTGTTGGGTTAGAGATGCTAAAGTTTTATAGTATCGAAGCATATTTGTAACTATAGTAACTACTGTTCAATTATAGACTAATTAGACTTAAAAAATTATTTTATAAATTATTATCTGTTGTGTTTTTAGTTTCGTAAATAATCTATATTTAATATTTTGATGTAATAGATGTTAAACAAACAGCCTCAACCAAACAGTGCCTAAGTCAAACACAGTTGTGAAATACTATTTTTAGGATAATCCTCAAATAATGTAACAGCACACGGACTTTTTTTCACATGGACAGTAAAGACAAAGGCAAGATAAAATTGCCAAGTGAGGATCAAATGAAGAATCAATGCCTCAAAAGAATGAGTATCCAGATAACAGTAAGGGACTAATAGGCAAATTACTAGGACGAATTCACATAAAAACCCACTGCTCCTTTGGCGAAGACCAAAGTTTAATTTATTAAATTTGACAGGGACCAAAGTTTAATTTATTGAATTT
The DNA here is from genome assembly GCF_000003195.3 of Sorghum bicolor. Taxonomy (NCBI): domain Eukaryota; kingdom Viridiplantae; phylum Streptophyta; class Magnoliopsida; order Poales; family Poaceae; genus Sorghum; species Sorghum bicolor. The sequence goes on from NC_012870.2 coordinate 2,829,359, forward strand.
GGCAGGGGCCGCGCGAACGCGTACCCCCTCTACCACAAATTATGACGTCCACTCTCCCTCTTGGGGAGATGGTAAGCCAGCGCACTCTCCAAGTGCAATGAGAGCCACTGACCTAGGCCACGGGCCTTCTTGACCACCCGTCGACCCCGTCCAGGTAAGTATGGAGCAACGGGGCAGGGGGCGCTCTTCTTATAGCGGGAGCTCGTGGCTCGTCTGCCTTCCGCAGGCGAGGTGGTGCTAAACTCTCAGAACCAACGAGCGCTCCGTCTCCGCTCTGCTGCTGAGTTCTCGCGCGCTATCGGGACAGAGTACATGGGCCTTCAAGTTCGGGCCGAGATCCGTTTCGAAGAAAGGGGTCCGGACCGAGACGAAACAGCCAGACTGCGGGCTGCAATGGATCGATTAGGCGTGAAATTAGATTTCGAGCCTTAAAAGCTTTGGTTTTTCTTTCTTGCAGCTACATATGCTCTCGTTTCGTTGTATAGAGAAAAGAACTCTAAAAAAAAAGAGGGCTGCTGGCTGCAATGGATTGGTTTGGCGTGAAATTAGTTTTCGAGCCATAGAAGCTTTTTTTTCTCCCTTTCTTGCAGCTGCTAGGACTCTACTTTCAGAATCATCTGCAAGAGAATGGTTTAACACCACACTGAAACTGAAAGCGAAGAGGTGTATGATTATTTCTTCATTCTGAGCATAAATGCAAAACGGACAGATAATATGGCCTTCTCAGCAAAAATTCCACGTCTCGAAGGCAACCGCCGAACAACAGCAAAGCTTGGTGTTGGCGATCATAGATGATCGCATTTGCATGAATAAATTAACTGCAACCAGATTCATTTGGGCCTTGTTTAGTTCCTTATATATTTTGCAAAAAATTTTATATTCTCCGCCACATCAAATCTCGCAACACATGCATGAAACATTAAATATAGATTAAAAAAATAACTAATTACACAGTTTGTCTATAATTTGCGAGACAAATCTTTTAAGCCTAATTAGTCGATAATTGGATAATATTTATCAAACACAAATGAAAGCGCTACAGTGTTCATTTTGCAAAAAAAAAAATGTAACTAAACAAGGCCTTATATGTACACAAATGGCTAGAGGCATCACAGTCCCTGAATAACACCATCAATTTGCAGAACTGACGAATCATCAGGCTAGTACATGGAGAAGGGAGAAAGATTTTTGCTCCAAGTTCGACCCATTCTGGAACAAATTAGCCAGGAAAGAAAAAACATTAACATGAGGGCTTCCAGCACTTCAATGCAACGGATTTCTCTAACATGCTTAATCTGGTGGATTCTTTGACTATCCTTTTACAATGAGATGGCAGGCAAGTAAGCTATCTTGTGTTGACAGTCATCTTTGAACATTGGTGTGCTGGCCCTCGTATTGTCCATAGGAAACAGGTTGACTCATGTAATGAGAATTGGCGCCGGTGTGCATATGAGCCTGTAATTTAGAACACAGAAATGTCAAAATCAGATTCAGGCTGAGCTACTTGTTGCGTCGTGCAGTATATTTTTTTTTAATATATGATTCGGAAAAGGCAATTAAAAATACTAAATAAAAATCTGACTCTTTTTGGCAAAAAAAATGTCAAAAGCTCGATTGTTCCATTATCTGAAACACAATGGTACCTACGAAGAAAGGATGTTCAGCTAATCAGACCAAAAATATCTAAAGTGACACTGGATGAGATTATCACAGCTACCGTGATGCTAACAGTACGAGCAAACTACATGTCTACAGGCATCTCTCCAGAAATTAATTCCTAACAGGATATGAGTTTTGTTTCTGCTGCAGCCACGCAAGTGGTTCCCATACTTATGAGCCCACATAGCATAGAACACTACATACTACACAAGTTATATCTCACAGAAAGGAGCTTATTTAACTGCGGAACGTACTCCCTCCGTCCATAAAATAATGCAATTATGGGATCGTGCCAGTCAAACTAACTCAAGTTTGACCAAGTGTATAGTAAATAGTATTAGCACTTATGTCTCCAAATAAATTTATTATGGAAATATATTCTATAACTAATCTAATGGTACTTATTTTGTATCATGAATATTCGTACTTTTTTATATAAATTTAGTCAAAGTTAAACTATTTGACTTCTCGAAAAGCAAGAGCTGCATTCTTTTATGGACAGAGGGAGTATTAAAGAGCAGCATCATGTCATTCTACTAAACTTCTCTTACAGACAAAAAGGGAAATCCAGAACTACTAAAGGCAAATCATTCAGAATGGGAAACAACATACTAGAAGAGAAGAAAGAAGAGATGAAGGGTTGATCATTAATCATGCAAAATAAACTGAGGTTCAAATAACAGAAATAAGAAATTAATTCTGGAATCATATTTTTTATTTTCATTAGTGTGACTCGATAGGCTATAACTTTCAGATGCATCCAAGAACAATTGTTGTAGTCAAATTAAAAGAAAATAAGAGAACAATCATAAAGCAAGTAAACAAACCTGATTAGTGCTATAAGCATCAGGATAAGCCTGTGCAGTATATGTTGCATCAGGATTGCCATACATTCCAGTATATGTTGGCTCGGAATTGCCATAAGCCGCAGCATACCCTGAGATAGGATTACACAAAAGTAAAAAAGAATAGTAGTTCAGAACAATTACACAAGAAAGTTGATGCAATTGAAGTTAGATCTAGCTCGGCTAAGGAAGATGGGAGCTAAATGGATGGCTTCTTCACCTGGTTTCTTAATATGCTAAAGCGGCCCTATTTAAAGAAGCCAGAAGATGTAGGGATTATCTTCTGAACAGAACCCAAGGCCCACCCAAGCAACCACCTCTCGTATGAGATTGTAGCCTGGTGCTACTATTACCAAACGGTTCCTTTGATTCCTACGTGAACCTAGTCCGCCCACCCTTCTTCACCATTGATCCCAAGAGCTAGCATTTTAGATGACCTAGTAAGCTCAAGGGACAAATGGCTCTATATTTAGTATCATGTCGGGCTTTCAAATACACTTACAAGTTTCTACAGCACTTCAGGATATTAAAATCATCCGAAAGCTTTTTTGGAGCTATAAAGAACAGGAAAAAACTCATTGGAATTTGTACACATTTCACAAGACTAGCTGCAACCACAAAGATGATCTAAGCTGCTGAAAGCAAATAGTTTTGTGTTTAACAGCCTGCAATGAATGATGGTCATTATGCTAACTGCCTAAGCCATTCTCCCAAAATACATAAATTCTACTTAAAGGAAAGTGAGTACACTCAGCAGATTCAGTATGATACCAGAGTTACCAACAGCTGCTACTGGGTTGACAGCGGTGGCCCCTTTTTCAGCATTTGCAAGCTCTCCTCGAAGCCTCTCAATCTCACTAGCCACAGAAATCATATTTTTCTCCATTGCTTTACTTTGTTCGAGGTTATCAGAGTGTGCCTTCTTTTCGAAATCAACCGCAGCTCTGTCATATTATGGAAAGACATCAGGGACAAAACAACATATCCACTCTATTAAATTATGGACATGGATTGTCATTTGGAGCAAACCACTTAAAAAGATTTAAGGGCACAGATCCTCAGTTTGAGAGTTTGTTGCGGGACTAGTTGAGTAGGAAAAGGACGCCCGGTGCATTTCAGTGAAAAATATTTCTGAGCAGGACTAGAGTGGTTCAGGTGGATTAGTGGATGCAGTGGCAGATCAATGGACTAGTACTAGCTATTTTTTATAACATGCAGCCACACCATGCTTCATTCTTTGTATTTGCATATAAATAATTTGGCTCCAACCAATTAGTTTTTTCCCAGAAGCAGGTATGATACATATATATTTAGATCTAAATCAGTTTTATACCAACTATGAGCTAGCATGTCTGGCAAAAAAGTTCAAGCAGGAGTAAATGCAAAACCTATAACTGATTTCACATTTCCCCCCGCATATTTTAATACTACAGGGGTATTAGGTTCAATACTTGGCCAAAACAAGCAGCACTCCTTATGGGCCTCTGGAAACATTGAAGCATAAAATGTGTGGTGGATATGGCCTGCATGTAGACCTCACCAGTTTTCCCCAAGAAAGAGAAGAATCATGTCCTATTCACCCAAAACGTGATACATCCTTATACTGCTGCAAATCTACTTGACGTATCATTCTATCCGAAATGCATTAGCTCATAAGTCAGAAAATGTAATCACGGAAACACTAAGATTGTCAACTCATACACACATAAAAAGGCTTTAGGAAACAAGGTTAACCAATACAATGGCATCTATCTAAAAGGCTACCCTTCAAAGTCACCTAGCAAGGCATTGTCATTCTGTTGTAAGCATACCCTGTGAAATTGGCATGGTGACAGTGTAAAGGCTTCCTTGGACAGAGCAGCTTGCTTAAGGAGCAACAAATGCTTAGTTCTCTTTTACATGCAACAGCTCGCTGAAGCAGATTTGTTACCAGGTTTGAGGAGCAGCTGTGCAACAGATTATCCTAATCATCCTACACAAGGTGTGGCATGCTCTTGTATATTTACAAACTTCACAAGCTAACCATCAAAGTGCATGACTGTTTTCAATAATCTATATGTCAATACAAAGCAGGGAGAGCTCCTAAGGTCGAAAAAAATCATGAAATCGCATGTTAGCTGTGGACATTAAACGTAAGTGATTAAATGAAGCAACAGCAATACCTGCCCTTCTGGATCTCCCGGCGCATGGTTTCAATCTGCGCACGGACGGAATCAGTCTTACTCGCCTCAGCCTTCTTGTGCGCGAGCTTCTCCCGTAGGCCCTGAAGACGGTTGACGAGGTCGGTGCGCGCCGCGGCGAGCACCTGGACGTCGGCGTGGACTTGGTCGACCTCCGCGCGCGCGGCGGCGACGGCCCGCGCCTCGGCCTCGATGTGCGCCGCCTGGTCGGCGAGGGCGCGCACCTCTCCCTCCCGCTCGGCGCGCGCCCTGGTGGCGGCGACGGAGACAGCCCGGAGCTCGTGCTGCGCCGCGATGAGCTGCTGCTGGAGAGCGACGTGGGTGGCGGCGAACCGCTGGTTGTCGACGAGGAGCTCCTGGATGTCCTGGTCCCGGGCGACGAGGCGCTCCTCGATGAGTGCAAAGGCGGGGTGCGCGGCGGAGGCGCTCGAAGGGGCGGCGCGCGGGTGCTGCGCGAGGATGCCCTCGTCTCGCGAGGGCGCGGAGACGGCGGCCGCCGCGGGACCTGGCGCCCGGCCGAGGAGGGGCGGATTGGGATCGTGAAGCTTGATGACGTGGGGCCCGCGCCGTGCGGCCATCGCAGGCGGCAGAGGCGGCTGGCGTCGCCGCGCTGGGGATTGGGAGGGGATTGATTGCTCGCCTCGGCGAGGGCAGCAGAGGCGAGAGGGGAAAGGGAAGAGGCAAAAACAGGAAGTTGAGCCGAGGACGGGCAGTAACAGTCGACGCTGCTCTGTCTTTTGGGCTAGTGGGCCGAATTCGCTTGATGTATATGGGCCAGGAGAGCCCATATCAACAAAAATCCTTTGGACCCGAGGTAGTCTAATTTACCCCTATAGGCTACAAAATCTTTGTTTTTTTATGCCCACAACTTTGAAAAGCATTTTTCTTTTTTTTGCACTCGGGTGTTTTGATGACTGTTTTAAGACATGAAGACAAGTTAGTCATCCTATAACAAGGTAAAACTTAGTAGTAAAACTAGAAAAATACCCCAAGTGCATAAAAAATGCCTGGAAACAGAAATGTGGACATGTTCAACATCATTTCAATTCGTGGATCGGGAGCACGATGGAGCATCCTTTCGAACACGGCTGGAATGTGATCCACCACGGGAATAGCGATGGAACGTGAGGCCCAAAATGGGAGAAGAAAACAAAAAGAAGAGGCCGCATGAGGAGTTCAATTATCTATTTTTATCTTTATTGTTATAGAACTTTCTAAGTCTTAAGGCCTGGTTTAGTTTACCTAAAAAATTTTCAAGATTTTCCGTCACATCAAATCTTGCGGCACATGTATGAAGCATTAAATATAGTTAAAAACGAAAACTAATTACACGGTTTATTTGTAAATCATGAGATGAATCTTTTGAGCCTAGTTACTCCATAATTGGACAATATTTGTCACAAACAAACGAAACTGTTACAGTACCCTGAACCAAAAAAATTTAGAAACTAAACAAGGCCTAAGTTTAGTGAAGACATAATTAATTCATTCATGATATGTTCATCGATCCATGAACAAGTTTCAGTTACACTTGGTAAGCGTTCTATTAATCGAAGAAACGAGCTCAAGCTGTATGTCTTTTGTTCCATGTATTTATTAAAAAATAATGTACCACGTACCACGTTTTCATACCACGACTCCATTGCTATGTTGTGTCACAATCCGCCCCAACTTCAGTTGTTTGCAGTTTGCACTCAAACTGGAGGCACCATCTCGTTTGTTCTCCAGTACTCACTCTGCAAGTTGAGCTTCACCCTTCAGCAGAGGCAGTTGAGCGTTGTACCCATTTTTTTCCGAGAAAAGAGTCGAGGACGGGCACGACAGGGCAATAGGCGACGCTACTCTATCTTTTGGGCTTTAGTGAACCGAATTCCCTTGTGCATATGGGCTAGGAGAGCCCATACGTTGTGATACCACTGTAGCCTTCCTTAACCCCATAGGACGAGTCGTACGAGGAAGGAAAAAGTTCATTTTAGGTCGATCAACTCTTGTGAAAGTCTGTTTTTCATTTCTAAATTTTAAAACCCAACTTTTAAAACCATGTATATTACGTCCCTAACATGGTTATAAGTGGTTTTGAAGGCACTTTTGTCTTTTTCTTTTTTTATTTATTTCAGCTAAATATTTGTAAAATCATAGTAAATCACATAAAATTTATAAAAAAGTAAATTTGATTTTGTTGGACTCCAGATAAGTAGATCTACACATTGAACATGTAATATGGTAAGATTTAGAACAAAGTTTTGTTGTAGCTTTAAATCCGTGTTTTTGCAATTAATTAGAATAATTCCTAGCTACAATGTTCTATGGTTCAATTGTGGTGAATTTTTTATGTTAGAATAATTATTGTATGTTTAAATTGTGGTAAAAAATTCATACTCATTAGATCACATGTAACTTACTTATACATTTATTAAGATTTAACAAGCATAAACCTAAAAAAAATCTATAACTAAGTATAATCCAATGAGTATAAATTTATACTACAACTCAAGCATAGAATAATTAGTTCATCGTATAGAATTCATCACATCAATTGGACCACAGAAATTGTAGTTATAATTATTTTAGTTAATTATAGAAAAGCATAGATCTAAAGCTACAACAAAAACTTTATACTAAAACATATCATATTATATATTCAATGTGTAGATCTACTTATACAAAGTCTAACAATTTTTTTTATTTTATGATTTTTATGTGATTTAATGATTTAAAAAAAATCAATTGAAACAAAAAAACACAAACATTTTTTCAAAACAAGGCCAGGAATGTAATGTACACGGTTTTAAAAAGTTGAAAGATATATTTTATCCTGGTTTAGAGTTCAGAGTTAAAAAACAGACTTTCGCGAACGTTCGGAGATCTAAAGTAGACTTTTTTCAACAGGGAATTCTAAGGAGTCCTCCTTGGGCCTGGAGATCTTTTTCACATGTGTCGGTCGGTTCAAGTGGCATTATCTTGATGGTTAGTGGTTAGGATGACCAGTCGTGTCTCATCATGAATTTCGTATTGACTTTGGTTAGTCCATTCTCCAAGTTCCATGTATAGGTTTGAAAATGTTTGGTGCAAGCATAAGTTTGGTAGGAACGCGTGTCCCAACGTGCACCGACATATACATGCACGAAGGAACTCGTGCAAATCATGAACGTACGGAGTAGTATATATTAGGCATGGATGCACTAGCACTGCATGAACTAGACGAAAAAAAAGAAGAGCTAGCTCTCCAAACTGTTACAGTTAGGACAAAAAAAGTGACGACAAATTGACCTTTCAGTACGTTTCAGAATGTTTCGAGAGACGATCTCGCACGGCAGATTCTACCTCACTGTTTCACACTCCTCCCAACCTAACCTTCAAATTAATTTAGGCAGCCCAGGTTCAAACAAAATTAGGCCTGCTACTCTGCACGTTTAATTTCTACAAGAAATTCAGATGATTTTGTTTCCGTTCCGGTGGATAAAATCAATCAGCTGTGGCTGGTTGCTGTTGCCAGGCCAGCACTGGCGCTGCGTGTTGCGTGGGCCTTCGAATTAAGGTTGGTGGAATCAGTGGAGTTTCATTAATCACCGGTCGCCTTCTACACGCATTGGACCTCATGTATCACAACAAACGGACCTACCCAAATCAGTTCCTTTTCGGCATGGTCCAAGCCTCCAAAACCCGAACTGCTGCATCCGTCGGGTACACATGACCAGGTCATCCTCGCTACCATATTAAGGTGCCCCAACTTTTTCGAGCTCGTGTAATGGCGATGAAATATTTGGATCCTACACTAAACTTTAGTAGATGTTTTTAAGCTCCGAATAGATGGTCTATAGTACAGTCTATAGTCTAGTCAACCTTAAAAAAGAACATTAGTTCATATGACCACACAAGTAAGCTAAAATAATCTAAAATGAACCTTAAAAAAGGACATTAGTTCATATGACCACACAAGTAAGCTAAAATAATTTAAAATTTAGTCAGTCAAGTAAAATTTAGACTATGATCCAAACAGATCTTTAGTTGTTTAAGAAGAAAAAACAAATTGGCCTTTAGTTAACTAAGTTGGAGTATTTACTAGCTCCGGTTTTATCACCGTAGCACAATTAGGGCCTGTTTAGATTGGGAACGAAAATTTTTTTGGTGTCACATCGGATATGTCGGAAGGATGTCGTGAGGAGTTTTTAGAAATTAATAAAAAAACAAATTACATAGCTCGTCAGGAAACTGCAAGACAAATTTATTAAGCATAATTAATCTGTCATTAGCATATGTGGGTTACTGTAGCACTTAAGGCTAATCATAGAGTAACTAGGCTTAAAAGATTCGTCTCGCGATTATTAACTAAACTGTGTAATTAGTTTATTTTTTATCTACATTTAATGTTCCATGTATGTGTCTAAAGATTCGATGGGATGGATGAAAAAATTTTGTGTGGCGAACTAAACAGGGCCTTATATGATGCAAACAGCATAGATAGATAGCCTTTTTCTCATTAATTTTAGTTATTCTTACTTCATTTTTTTTGCAAATCAATTTGTTTCACGGACTTGTTGATGCAGTTTAAATTGTTGTATCACCATAAAATGTAATGGTGTATGCTATTTAATTAGTTCTGACTAATCTCATGATTGTATTAGAAATGGACTCTCCGTTATAATCTAAGTTCTAGATTATCATAAAATCAAACGGTGCATGTTCCTTTATATTTTTTTAATTAACAATCTCAACATTATTAGGCATGGTCTAAGCCATGAGATCATCATAAATCCATCTCTCTTTATTTGGATTAATGTCATAGTTATATTTGGCAGAAACTATTTAGTTTGATCTAAGCGGTTATATCATCATAATAAAGTTTTTTTAGGTCCTCTTTAGCTAGCGTGGTGGCTTTTATTAGGTGTACTCCGTAGACTATTTGGTTCAATCTAAATTGAACCGGTCTATGTTCTTTTATTATTTTTTGATTACTCTCTTAATTTCAAGGCATCTTGGCGAAGGTGATCATTTGTTTTAGCGGCAAACACTAAGATAACAGTAGATCCGTTTATCTTACCCTGATTAGAGGTCAAGGCAAGTGAAACAGAAACAGTCAATGCAAGTAGTTGGGCTTTGCTTGTGTCACAATCCGCCCAACAAATCCGCCTAAACTTCAGCTGTGTTTGCAGTTTGCACTCATCAAGCTGGAGGAGGCACCATCTCGTTTGTTCTCCCGTACCCACTCTGCCGTGCCGTGTGGAGTCCCCACCACTCAAGCTCGGGACGGCCTACTCCACCAAAAGCCAAGGGCCCCAAAAAGGCCAAGCACAAAAAGCGAGAGGGCAAAGCAAGCTTCACCTCCAGCAGCAGGTGGTGAGCTGCTTCTCCTCGCCCCAAGCTCCTCTCCTCCCAGTCCCAGATCCCGCGCACCCAGCGCCAGATCAGAGATCAGGGCGCGCCGGCGGTCTCCATTGCCCGCGGATCCTGCGATGCGAGCTGGGCCGAGAGGGAGGAGCGAGGGAGCGCGCGGGTAGCTAGTGAAGGCGGGGCGGCCGGGCGGGGGAAGGAAGGAAGGAGCAGCGCCGGCCGGAGCCCGGAGGCCGGAGCAGACGTCCGTCCCCCCACCCCCGGCGGATGAGGCCGACGATGAAGGCGCAGCACGGCAACGGGCGCGGGAGCAGGAGCCCCTTCCTGACGTCCTACGCGCTCACGCTCGCCTTCATCACCTTCGTCTCCGTGCTCTACTTCAAGGACTTCTCCTCCACGCTGCACCGCCCCTTCCTCAACCGCCCGCCGCCGCACCCGCACCCGTACCCGCACCGCCGCCCGTCGCTCCGCCCCCGCCACCCCGCCTCCTCGGACTCAGACGCAGTAAGCCAGGCCGGGCGCCGCGCGGCGGCAGAGCAGCTGCCGTTCGCGGTGGGCGCGGCGCCGGCGGGTTGCGACGTCGCGCAAGGGGAGTGGGTGTACGACGAGGCGGCGCGGCCGTGGTACCAGGAGGAGGAGTGCCCCTACATCCAGCCGCAGCTCACGTGCCAGGCCCACGGCCGCCCCGACCGGGCGTACCAGCACTGGCGGTGGCAGCCGCGCGGGTGCTCGCTGCCCAGGTACGTTTTGCCCCCTCCCCTTCCCCTCGCCGTGATTCCGGGTGAACAAGTGGCGGTAATTCTGATCCGGCAGTGCTGAATTAGTTTTAGGCACTTGATCGAGACCGGATCGAGCGCGCTCGTTTCAAATTTCTTCCCTTTGATTGATGATGATGATGATATGTAGTTCTTCCTAAAAAGGATCGCCGTTATTTTAATCTAATCTAAAAAAAGAATGGGAAAAAAGAGTCGACGATGACATGGGATCGAGACGCGTGCGAACGGAGCCGACGGAAAACGGCGAGGTTTCGAGTCTCGCCTTGTCGCTTGTTGGCACACGCTTCGTTTTGGACGATCCAAGCGCGCGCGGCCGGTAGCGAGCGCGCGGCACGCGGGCCGCGGCGCAGGCGCCACGCGCCAGGCGGCGGACGCGCGAGTCGCCGGGTGAGCAGGTAGCCAGCCTTTAAACGCCATGTATGCGGACATGGGCGGTGGGGCGCGGGCGCGGCAGGGCCATACGGCGGGAGGGGCGGGACACGGGGTCCATGCGGCGCCGCGTGCGGCTCCGGCTGCCGCTGGACGGGCAGACGGCAACGTCGGCAATGAGATGCCACTATGCCAGCTAGATGCAAATTGAATGTTGATGTGGGCAGTTCGGCAGTTCGGGAGGTCCGGCCTCAGCTCCGGCGGTGCACCACCGCCATGGGAGGCGCGAGATGTCATGTGCCGTCGGCACGGTCCACTCGATGATATGCAGCCTCGCATGGTGGCTCCAGTTGTTGCTGCCCTGGCCCGGTACGGGTTTCTTGGTTATTGATTGATGACTCCTAGTCCTGGCCCTGCGACCTGCGTGCTGCCGGGCGAGCAAGGGTGCAGGCTGTCACGTGGGAGCACGAGGTTCGAGCAAGCAGGCCACAGAGGGACCGGCTGGACAGCCGGCCGATTAGCCGAACGGTGTGGTCCGTCTGGCACGGTGGGGACGTGCCCGTGCGTACAGGCGTACAGCCGAGTCGTGGCTGCCTCCAATTGCACGGGCTTGGTTACACGCTTCTTTCCCGTGGACCCGGTCTAAAGATTGTGCGACAGTACCGGTGCCCGTTTTGGTGCTTCCTGTGCGGTTTGGTGCTTTGTTTCTATCCAACCTCATTTTCTCAGCTTTCAAAACTCTTATTATGTTATTGATTGATCTGACCCTTGAGGATCCTGGGGTTGGTACAGACGTATAGTATGTGCCAAGTTCCATGGAATTTAGTGTATTTTATGGAGACATTTTGTTCATAATAGTCAGCATAATTGATACTCCTACATATCTAGTATTACATAAGTCTACTTGGATTGCAATACTAGGACTAAAATCTATTACATTTGTAGGCGATGCATGTTGTTTACTAAGGTATTTTTAACTGAGATATCTATACTTGTAAGTACTAACAGAGGTATTTTTAGATGTGAAGATATAGGTCGCATTAATTGAAAAAAACAACATTTGGCTACATTAGATGCAGATAGAGGTCACTGTTGCCAGTGATTAGTGAATGGGATTCAGGAGTAAATATTTGTAGAACAATTTAAGGCATTCTTTTGTCATAGCAAATGTCTTATATCACTGCTGCAATGGGGTACAATCTGTTTCCAACTGTCTTATGCAGTTTTTGTAGTAGTTAGCACTCATCTTTGTGATGCACAGTATCTTAATGGAAATGTCTTTTGTTGCAGCTTCAATGCAACTCTAATGCTAGAGATGTTGCGGGGTAAACGAATGCTGTTTGTTGGAGATTCTCTGAACCGCGGGCAATATGTATCATTGGTTTGCCTCCTGCATCGGATCATCCCTGAGAGCTCCAAGTCAATGGAGACATTTGATTCCCTTACAGTTTTCAAAGCAAAGGTATTCCCTTTGTATCTTTCAATGTAACGAATGAAAAGCTTAGAAACAGAGTGAAGCATTGGCGCATTTCTCTAAATGTGGTGCATCATTTTTCTTTGTTCATGGGACCAACTGTGATCACCAAAGATATCTTTGCTAAACTTTCTACCCAGGCATTTTTATATTCTTCCCCCCTTTTTGTACAGTAACTTTTTATTCTTGATATGCATCAATGCATGTATTCAGTAGTATCTTCCCTTGGGCCTTAGAAAAAGACCCCTAGAGGCTAGAGCTGTTAAGAGGGATACAAAAAACTCTGGTTCATAAATGTTATATATATATATATATATATATATATACTGGTAAAAGAAAAAAAATTATTTGATCCACACCTTTGCCTTTATCTGTTCTTCTGTAGCTTTTGGGGTACATCCTTCTTTAGTTTCATCCATGCTGAAAAACTTAATGTTTGATGTTTGCTAGGACTATAATGCCACCATTGAGTTTTACTGGGCTCCCTTTCTGGCTGAGTCAAATTCTGATGATGCTGTTGTGCACCGTATTGCGGATCGAATTGTAAGGGGAACATCCATTGAGAAACATGCCAAATTTTGGAAGGGGTCTGACATCTTAGTATTCAATACCTACCTTTGGTGGATGACCGGACAAAAGATGAAAATTTTGTAAGTGTCTTCCTTTACCATGTCAAGTTCTTTCACCGTCTGCTTCAAGCTGAAAATTTCCTCGTAGCTGAAAAAATAGGCCGTGGAATTGATAGTCCGATGAAATCATGTCTATTTTCTGTAGTTGGCATGAAGTCCCATATTTCTTATCCTTAAAACACCTTTTGCTTTTAGGCAAAACTCTTTTGAAGATAAAAACAAGGACATCATAGAAATGGAAACAGAGGAAGCCTATGGAATGGTACTGAATGCTGTGCTGAAATGGGTTGAGAGCAACATGAATCCCAAAACTTCAAGAGTATTTTTTGTCACTATGTCACCCACTCATACAAGGTAAGCATGCCAGCCTGAATGCAGTAACCTCTGTCTATGTTCTAGTTTCAAACGAACTGCACATATATATGGCATGGCTACAATTAATACAGGTTTATTCTTTTGTTAACAGGAGCAAAGATTGGGGTGATGATACTGATGGGAACTGCTACAACCAGACAACTCCTATCAAGGATTTTTCTTACTGGGGACCAGGCACCAGCAAGGGCCTGATGCGAGTCATTGGGGAAGTGTTCGGCGTGTCCAAGACCAAGATCCCCGTGGGGGTTGTGAACATCACCCAGCTCTCTGAATACAGGAAGGACGCGCATACTCAGATTTACAAGAAGCAGTGGAACCCGCTAACCCCGGAGCAGATCGCGAACCCTAAGAGCTATGCGGACTGCACGCATTGGTGCCTCCCAGGGCTCCAGGACACATGGAACGAGCTGCTCTACTCAAAGCTCTTTTTCCCCTGAGCTAAGGTTGATTGGAGGGTTCGATAACGCCTTGTCTCATATTCCCTTTTGATGGAGTGCAAGTTGCACGGTGAAGTTGGGACTGGGAGCATAGCATAGCATAGCATTTGGGAGGCTGGTACGCTGGAGAATTGTTAGCTTGACACATCATATAGGTCCGACATTTTGAAGAAGGCACACGGTACACGGGAGATGGAAGCTCTGCTGTAGTAGTTGATTTGATATATATGAGGCCGGCTGTCTATACTTTGTTGGCAAAGCTTCCACGTGGCATGGTATTGTTGATGTACGATTCATTTATTGAACTTGAACATGAGGCTTGGAATTGCACCAGGTGATCTTTTGTGCCTGATGTCGTGCGAGTTATTTTCCCAGAACGAACTCTGTTTCATGATGATGATGTAGTATATACCGTAATTCTCTGATTCCTTTTTCTCTGTAACTCTCTGAATCCTTTTCTCTGTGTTTCCTCCCTGTGCTGTGCTTACGCCTTACGCTAGCATCAGATTTGTCTGATAGGCTGAATGTTTGGAGAGCTGGCCAGCCCAAAGTGATGGGCCTTGCGGAGTGGGCTGGAACACAAAACAATGGGTGTTGCTTTTCTGCTGCCGTCATGCATTGGGCAAGCCCTAGCATGGTCAACCGTCCTTTTCTGGCTACCTAACATAGTTTTTTCTTACAACAAATCAGGCCTTGTTTAGTTCGTGATAGGAAAAATTTTGCGACACTGTAACACTTTTGTTTGTTTGTGGTAATTATTATCCAACCATGGACTAACTAGACTCAAAAGATTCGTCTCGTCAATTTCGACCAAACTGTGCAATTAGTTTCTATTTTCGTCTACATTTAATACTTTATGCATGCATCTAAAGATTAGATGTGACAGAGAATCTTGAAAAATTTTGGGTTTTTGGATGAAAGTAAACAAGGCCAGTGGCACAAACGATCTAGTGAACAGAGTAAAAGTAACAAAGAGCACAACTACTAGGATAGGAACCTTGCCTCACCAGTCACCTCCCCGACATAGCAGAGTTTTTTCTTTTACAACAAATTAGTCGCAAAAACGATCTAGTGAACAAAGTAACAAAGAGCACAGTACTAGGATAGGAACCTTGCCTCACCAGTGACATCCCCTGCATCTCTTCTCTCTGCTTCGTTCCTACTAGCTCTCTTGTTTCGTTACCGTCATTAGTCAGCGCTCAGGAGACAGTAGTAACATTTCGTTGATCACGATATCACCAGGGACGTTGACGATGCTGCGGGGCTGGTCACTGGCCATTTATCATATTCTTCGATCCAACAACCGGTTTATGTTGTCCGCAGAGACAGGGGCGAAGGTACACTATTAGTAGGGGTGCAAATGCACCACCTAAATTTTAAAAAACAGTTGTTTTAGTTAAATTTTCACCATATATGCACCATCTCTTATACAAGTATATGCACCAACAAGACAAGTGCACCACTCTTTAATTTACTCTAGCTTCGCCACTGCGCAGAGAAGAAGAGGAACTTGTTCTGGAAGCGTAAGTAGGAGTATGGTTGTGTTGACTTTGCTGCCGATGGCCGATGCCAGTTAATTCATGAACTGTGCTCCTGTACTCCTCCGTACAGTAATAGACAGCATATCCCTAACCTCTTCTGCCCAGCAATAGACAGCATCCCTAAGGGCAACCACAATGTATATAGACTAAGTAGTCCATATGAGCAGCTTTTGTGTCAGTGGACAATAGCTATTGTTGTCTCCACAATGTTTCAGTCAACAACTAGTCCATAAAGTGGGTCCCATATAAGATAAAAAATTATTTCTTTTTACAATCCTGTGCAAAGCCAAGAAAGAGAGCGTGAGGAGTGAGAAAAAGTAACATTTTTTATTCCCTATGGGTAGTCCATAAGCTTATGGGTACCTTTTGCTATGGACTCCTCTATGGACTGGTCTCACAGTGTTCCATTTACCTGATAGCAAATATTTTAATCTTATGGACTATCTTATTGCACATATTGTGGTTGCTCTAACCTCTTCTTACAGTAATAGACAGCATCCCTAACCTCTGTGACTGACTGAATTTGTTTCGTTGTCAGGGTTAGGACCTGGGTCATAGCCTTTCTGACGCGCACCCGGCACCAACCCCTCCCGTCCTGCACGACACATTTCCAACCAGCACAGCAACCGTGGCCCTGCGCTACAGTACTCCGATCGTCCTAGCAGTGCTACTGAGCGAGAGCAGTCGCGAGCCCTGTGTGGGCAAAAAAAAAAAGAGCGACCAAACATTTAAAGGTTTAGTTTTTCATTAAAAAAAACTAGCTGATGTTCTATAGGGCAAGGCATCCGATCCATGACCATGACGAACACAGGTTGATCCCGATCGGCGGCATTTCTCGTCTCAGCAGCGACCCATACAGCGCGAGGCCCCTCGTCTGCGGGCAGCTTTTATAACGCCAGCAGACGCTGTTGCCCGACGCACCCGCACGACGGCCTGCCGGGGCGCCGTCCGGGTCCCGCAATCCGTTGCCTGCCCCGCACCGAGGCGTCGCACGCAGATCACACTAGCGGGCACGGCAATGCGCACGCAGCGGACTGCAAAGCAGTAGCTTGTGGTCTGGTAGCATAACCTGCAGGCTGCAGGTGCTCGCATGATTGCCGATTGATTGCATCGGAAGCATTAGCGAGGGCTCGCCTTCGCCCGCCACCTTTATTTGGTGCATGCGCCTACCCCCTCTTTCTCTCACTCTCACACACTCTCTCTCCCAGTCTAGTCTAAACAACCGATTTGACATTCTGATGCCGGCCACCAGGGAGAGGGAGAGAAAAAAAAATTGGAAAGCGCTGGTTGGTGTGATTCGCGTCGCAGCGGTGTCAGTTGCTTGCTGATTCTGCAAAGCGAGACGAGCTCGCACTTGCACTTGAGGTGCCAACTTGACACGATGCGCAATGTGCATCCGAGAAAGAATAGATCATTGCGTTGCACGGTGGCTGCTTCAGCCTGCAAGTGCAAGGCTTACTCGCAATAGTACGTACGAGTGCTTTGCAAGAATGTCATGGCTGCGTGCGCGGACATGTGGTTGCGTGGAGCGTGGTGCTATAGATGATACTAGTTCGATCCATCCGGAAATGGCAGTGCAGCCATGCGGTTCTAGCCTTATGGGGGTGGGTCGTCCATCTCATCTTCTAGTGTACTAGTACAGTACTGTGCTTGCCCACTACCCACCGTTTCTTCACGTACGCTGTGCTTGTGCGGCTGGAGGCAAGGCCGAGCTGGCGCGGACCCAGCAACAGCATTGTCGTGCCCAGACCAGTTAAAATCTCGCGATGCCTCGGGCCCACGCGCAGGCGTCCTCTCCCTTCAAGACCTACCGCCGCTGTAGACAGTATAGACGACGCGCCACGCACCGACGCACGGGTCCAGCGACCTACCACGATGACTCTCGATGGAGTCGCCCTACCGCCTACGGTGCCTACGGTTTCGTGGACGGGACGTACGAGGGCACTCACAATGCAGACTCTAATATAGAGTCTAAAATTATTTATTACATCGAACAATGTGGATTTGTAGTCTAAATAAGACTTGGAGTCTTATTTTTTCTACCTCTTTCTTCAATAAATATGCTGCCACATCAGTAAAATATCATAAATAATATGTAATTAATTGTCTTGGACTCTGTGATAGAGTCTTGCATTGGGAGTGTCCTGAGGGCACTCACAGCCCATGACTCTATCATAGAGTCCATAACTCTTAGACTCCATCTCAAGAAACCACACTCCCAATGCTTAGCGTTTAATAGTAGTTTCTACACATTAAAATATTTATTATGCAGCAAAAAACAAGCTGATCAGCTGTGGCATATCACGTGTGATCCACCCTACACACTGCAAACAATCACAAACCAATTTCAAACGAGCATAAACACATTGCAAACATTCGCATATAGTATATCATTGAATCGACAAACATAATCCACAGAACAACGATGAAAGTTTAGATATAGTCTTAGTCATCCATTACAATATATAAAGCAATAGAGAAATTTGGGGTTTAGGGTTTAGGGAGAAGGATGGCTCGCGCGGGAGAATTGAAGGGGAAGCGCGCGCGAAGAGCAATCGCGGCGGAGTCTCGATCGCGACTCCATAGCGCCTTCTCCATCGCGAGAAAAAACTGGAGTCGTCGGCCTCGGAGGAGACGCCGACTCGAAGTCTTGTTTCGACTCCGTTTCTTGATTTTTTCCTCTCTTTCTTCATTTAATATCATGCCACATCATCAAAAGTCCTACGTGGCACTGTATTTAATAGGGATAGACTCTACGGCGGAGTCTGCACTGTGAGTACCCTGACGGGGCTGTTTGTTGGTTTAAAAAATTATATACTTAAAAATATTATTTATTAATTTATTACGAGAGAAAAACATGCATGTCCGATCGCGCTTGGCTCAGCCTGGGTGATCGTCGCTCGTCGGTCGTCGTCCCGCTAGCCTCTACGCGATAGGCATCCACCGGCCCGACGAGGAGAACGTACGGTAGGTGTGCGGTGCAGTGCAGTGCATGCGCACGATCGTCAAAAGGGAGCTTTCAGTATACATATATTCTTGCTGTTGCTGGCGGGGCCGATCGGAGCCGGACCTGCCGGCCGTCGCCCGTCTAGGCGTCTCGGCGACACCGCAACGGCCGCCACTCGCCGGAGACGCGCCGCGGGCGTGCGAGCTGTGTTGTTTAAAGTTTAATGGGCCGCCTGGTTGGTTAGGTTGCTAGTGGTGCCTCTCTCGATCTGCACAGTTGCTGCGTGCATCGGCGTTAACGCACGCCTGGACACGGCCGCCACGGTGAACGCGCGAGAGCGACGAGCTGGATCGCGAATGCGATGCTCGTGTGGCCGCGATCTCGCCTGCAGACAACAAAGCTTCTTGGGGGTTCCATCTCAGCTAAGTATGGATGAAAATCGGTGGAGGGACGGTGGTCAGGCCTTTTTTCCCCTAACTAACAATAATAGCAATGAGAGTTAGTGATTATATTAATTAATAAAGAAAACGTTCAGAGTTATTATTCAGTAATGCGACGACAGCGATATGATTGCGCGTAATGGAAGGGCTCAAAAACCTGAGGCTTCTTTCGCGTAATGCGACGGCGATTTCACCGAATCGTCGGTTCCGTTGTTTTTCTACCTTTTATTATTTTCTAACGAAGCATGTGATGCTTAATGAAGCTTGGCTTAATCGTTTTGTGCTAATCACTATGGAGTATGGATCGGGCAACAACTAAAGCACTGAAACGCAGCGCACGCTGCTCGTTGCTTTTTCTCAGCCGCTCGCCGCTTGCTTCTTTAGGTCGGTCTGTTGTACTGTCAGGCTTCACAAAACCCTCACCAAACGCAAAACATAACGCTATTCATTGGCCAACTGCCCCGGTGTCGTACCTTTTAAACCCTCTTTTTTGCCAAATATATATAAACTTTGCTTGCAAGACACACGGAAAAATCGCGCCTTTTTTCTCGTACAAGTTCTTTAATTTACTCGGTCGTTCGTGTTGCTTTCAGCTTTTCATTCGTGTTGCTTGTGAGCTCGTCTGGGCAGAAATATTCAGTAAACATACATTCCGTCCCGTGCTTATCGTGTTGGTTTGTCACTCTAGCAACACGTCCATCCACGGTTGTATCTCACCGGATAACGCAGAATTTTAGGTATGGTGTGAGCAAGCCAAAAGCCTGAAGTTGACGACCAGGAGACTCTCACCTAAAAGTTTTCGTTTAACTGAAGCAACGGGCTGCATTACCTTCAACTGCACCGCTGAGTTGTTAGGTCCATACCACTACTCCTGTACGTGTGTCCCCCAGTGTTTCATCGGGAAGAAAAACAATCCCTTTTGGTAGCACGTCCACGAGGCCCAAATTCATTTTTTTCATTTATATAATAGCTAATTTGGGCGTACTTTACAATAGAATTACACGTCTTGCATAATCTATTCTATATTTAGAACCAGACTATGTGCCATATTATAACTTGTTTTTATAGGTGTTAATAAAGGAGATGTGCTGTAGCAAAATTAGAAAAATGTCTCCCCTCTAGGCTTTAATCTTCCCAATTGGGCCCCATATACTAGTGGGCAAAATATTTTCTCTCTTGTCATTCTTTTGTTTCTCGTATATGTTGCCGACGTCGCTCCCAACACTGCAGGCCACACCCACACCCATTGCCACTACACATCCCTCTCCACCATCGGCGTCTCTCACCGCCGCCACCGCACCTACCAAAGAGAGAGGTGAGACAAGCTTAGCCACCATGGGAGAAGAGAAATGTGAAGTTCCTGTGAGCGGTGCCCACGACAACGTACAATAGAGCTGTTGCAGATGGGGTCTATGGAATACAATGTCGTCTTCGACAAGGGCTCCAAATACAGAGTGTTTACCTTTGGCTCAACGATGGTCTTGCATAGTGGTGGTGGCTCATGACTCCCTAATGAGCAGTGGCGGCGGTCTACTTGCATGAATGTGCACTTGCTCAATTCATATGATGGGCGAGAAAGCTGTGTGGGTACATCTAAGCAAAATATGCTTACCGGCACTTGCTCACTAAAATGTTTTGGTCTATGTATGGGTCCAAACGTCAGGTGGCTTCAATATAGGAGGAATGTGTGGCAACAACGTCTTTGTGCAAGAGGGCACCATATCTGGTGAAAAAAATGTTATACGTGGGCAAAAATCACATGAAACCACACGGGCAAGCATTTGATTATCCTAGTTTGAGGAGGAGTTGTGACTAGTATATACACTTAAATAGACGAATTGATTAGGCCCCGTTTGGTTTCACCGGTTCAAGTTTACTGTCTATCACGTCAAATATTTGGACACTAATTGTCAAACACAGCTAGAGAGTAATTTGCAGGACGAATCTTTTGAGCCTAAATAATCTATGATTGGACACTAATTGTCAAATAAAACGAAAATGCTACAATATCCATTAAACTTTAACAACCCTAACCAAACACCCCTAGTTAACTTGAAGAACTGTTAAAAGGTGATTTTTACTTTTTACTCGATATATAAAACTTTTTCAGCATTTCCTTTTCACAGATTAAACCTAATTTGCGTGCTGACGCAATTCAGTCCTAATTAAACCATGCGCCTTTTTTTTTGTTTTCGTTTATATATCAGAAAGCACGATTCATAGCGAGTCGTCAATTAATTAAGGAACACTGGAACAGTACTGAATACTGATGACGGGGTTTAAATTGGAGGAGCTTGGGGTGTTAAAATTTTGAACGAGCACTCCTACGTGACAGCAACTGTAAAGTGCAAAGAAATGTCAACTTGTTGAAACCTCGACGAATTCCATATCAGAACAACGAGAGCACACAAAAGTTCATCGGGATTTAAATTTATCTGATTTGACCCAGATATGTCCTCCCGCACCACGAAACAGTCCGTCCGAATAATATAATTTCGTTCGGCAAACCAAATCCCAACCGAAGCACACGAATTTCCGCTCGATTGAAGATCGTCCAGATAACGGCCGCGCGCCAATCTGCCGGAACGACGGGAGATGAGATCCTCCGTCCTAACCGAGCCGCAAGAATCTGAGGCGCAGGGAGCAGCGGCCCCCGCCCCCGCCCCCGCCCCCTCCTCCTCCATCTCACCTAACCCGCCCGGTGGTAAAGGCAAATCTCACCCGCCGTGCGGTACCAGCCGCCGCCCGGATTTCGCCAATAAAAACTCCATTGACGAAAGCCTTGCCCGTGTCGTCCTGCCGCGGTTGTTACAGCCAGTGAGCGGCCCAGTCGGTCGGTCGAGCGAGGGAGCTGGACCCCTACCCCTGCCCCCGCGTTATATCTGCTGCGCTGCGCTGCACAGACAGACTCCAGCTCGGCCGGTCACTAGTGATAGTGGATAGCTCGCCTCGCCCGCCAGCCGCCCCGCTAGAAGCTCGCATCGATCGCGCCCCAGATCCCAATGCGCCCCGCCGCGTCGCTCTAGGCCGCGGAAGATAGCTGTGTGACACGCCGTGCAGCCATCATCAGCCATGAAGGTCCTCGCCGTGCTGGCGCTCGTCGCCGCCGCCGCGCCGTTCCTCCGCGCCGCCGGCCAGGTACGTCCGCACCGCGTGCCTACCTGCGTGTCCTCGTGGGCTCTGGTCTGACGGTTGCCATGCATTTCTGTGTGTTGGCGACCGTGCGTGCAGGGCGAGGAAGGGGCCGGGCCGCTGCCGTTCGCGGTGGGCGCGGCGCCGGCGGGCTGCGACGTCGCACAGGGCGAGTGGGTGCGCGACGACGACGCCCGCCCGTTGTACCAGGAGTGGGAGTGCCCCTACATCCAGCCGCAGCTGACGTGCCAGGCGCACGGCCGCCCCGACAAGGCGTACCAGAGCTGGCGCTGGCAGCCGCGCGGCTGCTCCCTGCCCAGGTACGGTTCGCAGTCGCAAACCCTCCGTCATCCCTCCCGTCGCCGGCGTCCGTCTCGCTCTTTTTCCGTCGCGTCGTGAGGCTCACTAGCAGTTGCACGGCGAACATTGCGTGCGCCGGTTGCAAGAATCCAATGCCCCTGCTCCTTTTAGGCGTGAGAAACGCAGGAACCGTGCCCCCGCCGTGCTATGCCTGCAGTAGGAACTTGCAAGAAACCGTGAAGAAAGCTCTAGTGAGCGAGGGGAGGAGTTACTACTCCTGCTTGCTTTCTGTCTTTATTTTTCCTTTTTCTTTTTTTTTACAAAGGTTAAAAAGACACACGCGGTAACAAAGAGGTTTTGCTCTTACGTACGCTTCATCATGGAGATGGAGCATCTCGATCCTCGAGAGCTGCGCTCACTTGTGACTTGTGTAGGACGCCAATAATGCGCGGCAGGGCCGGGGCCGGAGTAGTACGTCCCATAGCACGCAGGACTACAGTGCGCAGGGCAACAGTTGGTAGTAGGTGAACCATGTTCATGTTCTAGAGGTAGTACAACCATCAATGGCAGGTTCCAAAAAAATGAACCATCAATGGCAGTAAAATTAGCTTCTTGATGAACAATGACCGAGAGAGACGATCAAAGTAGGTTCCTTTGTTGTTTGCTGAGACAACAGAAAATCCACAGCATCGATTATGCTATATAACTACTACTTTATAGCGACACACACCGACCACAGATTTGACATGAACACAACCTGTAGTGTTCATCAGTTATACTTGTAGTTACGCTCGATTTCAGCAGAACGGGCCTAATTTGGTTTCCGGTTCAAATTCCCAACCGCAACAGACTAAGCGTGGTCCATCCATCAGCGATCGGGACACGTCGTAACGCGATCTTGGTGAGCAGACAGCGAGGCCCATGCACGTTTTGTGCCCTTGCGAGGCGTCGCATTCCGGCGACGTAACGTCTGGCCTGCCTGACCACCACCACCAGCAGCACTAGAAACCAACACCATGGTGCCATGGCATTGGCAATTCGGCCACTAACCTACGACTCGGCTGCGGGGCCCAAGATCCAGTGCCTGGTTCGGTCCACTCCACTCACTAGTCACTCCCCAGGCAGCCAGGATGCTAGCTGCCGGGACGTGCCAGTGCGGAGAGCAGCACAGGGCAGCGCAAAACGTCTCGTGGTCCTGAGTCCCGACGACTCCTGGAGTCGATCTGGTGCGACGTCACGCATCGCGTAGTGGACTCGGGTCGTCGTTGCCTTCTGCCGTGACTGCACCGACTAAGCCACAGGCGAGCGACCATTACCAACATTCCTTGGTGCTGGGCGGATTGCATGATGCCTGACAGCGATCACTAACCGGGTTCTGTTTGACTTGGGCCGTCAATAATTGGGGCAAATTATGTATGATTTGAATTTTACCCGGGGAAACTGTTTGAACCGCGGAATTAATTATTTAATTAACTAACTATAAGCAGCTTCAACGCGACGCTGATGCTGGAGATGCTGCGTGGGAAGCGGATGCTGTTCGTGGGCGACTCGCTGAACCGGGGGCAGTACGTGTCCCTGCTGTGCCTCCTGCACCGTGCCATCCCCGACGGCGCCAAGTCGTTCGAGACGGTGGACTCGCTGAGCATCTTCAGGGCGAAGGACTACGACGCCACCATCGAGTTCTACTGGGCGCCCATGCTGGCTGAGTCCAACTCCGACGACGCCGTGGTGCACTCCGCCGACGACCGCCTCATCCGCGGCGCGCCCATGGACAGGCACTCCAGCTTCTGGAAGGGCGCCGACGTCCTCGTCTTCAACTCATACCTCTGGTGGGTCGCCGGGGACAAGATCCAGATCCTGTGAGTACATTACGTGTCTCTGAACCTGCTGCCACTCTGCTGCTTGTTTATGTGATCAACTGATACTGATGAGCCGGAGCTGGTCTGGACGATCCATGAGTTGTGCAGGAGGGGCGCCGACAATGACCCGAGCAAGGACATCGTGGAGATGAAATCGGAGGAGGCCTACAGGCTGGTGCTGTACCAGGTGGTCCGGTGGCTGGAGCGCAACGTGGACGCCAAGAAGTCGCGGGTGTTCTTCGTCACCGCGTCGCCAACGCACACAGAGGGCAAGGCGTGGGGCGACAAGAAGGAGGGCGCCAATTGCTACGGCCAGACGTCGCCGATCAGCGACGGCGCCTCCTCGTACAGGGACAGCACGAGCCGGGAGATGCAGCGGGTGACGGAGGAGGTGCTGGCCACGTCGCGGGTGCCCGTCGGGCTCGTCAACATCACGCGGCTGTCCGAGTACCGCCGGGACGCGCACACGCAGACCTACAAGAAGCAGTGGGCGGAGCCGACGGCGGAGCAGCGCGCCGACCCCAGGAGCTACGCCGACTGCACGCACTGGTGTCTTCCCGGCGTGCCGGATACGTGGAACGAGCTGCTGTACTGGAAGCTCTTCTTCCCTAGCAACGATCAGTTCCTCTGATGATGCGTGCCTGCGTGCCTCTGCCTGCATACATACAGACACTTGGACACGGCCGGACTGCTAGGGGCTAGCCCAAAGTAACATCCTTTGTGCCGGCATGCACAGCGTCGATCGAAACAGAACAAAGAAATGTAGATGAAGAACTGAACCTCGTGTAAGTGTAAGTGGTGTACATGGATGCGTGCGCCATGCTCAACGTTAGTTCGTGGTTCATGGAGCAGAAACTTTCCGTTGATGTAATCAGTTTTTCTTTCTTTTTTGGGGGTCGCTGTAAGATCGAGGCTCTTTTTTGTGTCAATTTCAAAGAATCCAGGGGAAAAAAAATCTTCTTCTGCGTAAAACAAGATTCAGCAAACAATCTCGTTTTTTTTTTAAAAAAAAGGGGAAATCTAAACCTTGGGGAAAAAAAACCGGATGCCTGCATGCACCGGGCTGAAAAAGTGAAAAGGACTTCGTTTTTGCTGAGGAGTTTGAGTTACTACACAGCTCAAAAAGGCAAAAACTAGAAACATCTCTGGTATTGGCTCTAAATTCAGCAAGCTCGAAAGGAACTAAGGAAATATCCTTTTTATATTATTTCTTCAATGCTTATAGAAGCTCAAGTATGAAATTTAGTTAAGCTTTTTGCTGCTTAATTGCTTATCCTGTCTTTATCCACATCTGTCACTTCTAGTGAAGAAGGTAAATGACGCCGCCCTTGTTCTCTGATATTCAACCATACCTGGTGCAGATGTTATATATATCCTTTGATGTACATAACAATTGTTGTTTCAGATTTATGATTGATTTGCTTCTCCGAGTATATGATGACAGATTCAGTTTCCATGAATAATATATATATATATATATATATTCTTGGTTTACACTGATTCAGCTCTCATATATATATTCTTGGTTTACACTGTGACCATTCTTTGTGAAACTACTAAAATACTATTTGAGCCACTAATGGACCCTCAGACCACATACTTTTTTTCTTGTGCGATCACGCCGACCTACAGATGATAAGAGCAAAGAGATTGAAAGTGGTGTAGAGAAACTTGCTGCTACTCAGCCTTCTACCATGGAGGAGACAACGGATCCAAGGAAACTTCAGACTGATGTTGTGTCTCTGATGACAATGACAGTGATGAAGCCTACGTTGTTTCAGAAGATGTTGAATCTAGTGATACTGAGGTTAATATAAGTGTTGATCTGTGACACAACTGCTATTTTCTGAATATTTAAGTTCTTGCTCTCGTTCTTCCAGAATATCTATTGACATTGGTTAAAAAATCAGCGAACAACCAAGTACCAGCCAGTTTATAGTATTATTGAAGTGCATGTCTAACGGTTGATCTTGGAAATCATACCTTGTTCATGATTAAAATTGGCACTGAATGGTGAGTTCTATGGATCTAAGCCCATTCCGTGTGCAGTGAATTACATTTTACTGACATATATATAGTGGCATGACGTTAAGGATTCCGGTGATGAGAATGATAGTGCGAATTCATGGTGATCATGAAGACTCTCCAAAGGTGCAACATTGTTCAAGCTGACCTTTATTGTTGTTCAAGACTCCCCAAAACTGCATCTTTAACATTTTTTGACATATATGCAGAATGCTAAGGGAAAACGCAGTCCAGCACATAGACCCTTGAATTCTTTATCGCTATGAAAACTCATTGCAAGGTGAAGAAGCATAGGCATAATGCTCACACAGTATTTTCTGGAGATCAAGTCTGGCTTGGGTAGCTTGGCACTTGGCTGGGGTGAATGTCAGGGTCATGAGTTCTGATATTGGTCTTCAGTAAAGAAGTTGCTTTTGCGAAGACAGCATCATGTGTTTGGGTACTTGGGAAGTTGGTTCTTGTTATCGTCTACTACTAACTACTAGTAGGGCGTTGGTATTCAAACGTCATTGTGTTAATCTTTTCTTCAGCTTTTTTCCTTTTCAAAAATGATTCAAGATCGATTCTCTTCTCCGATTCTTTCCGATCGCGAACATTCATCCTACTTCGTTCTCTTCACCCGTAATGCCAGTTGCCAGATAAGAAAACACATTTCGTTTTTGAGAAAAAGGAAATCAATGATATTCGCAAAACCGAATTCTTGCACAAGTCACGGAATGGCATTTCATGGGCCATAAAGTGCCCACGTATCAAGCCCATTACGGACCAAACGACCTAGTGAGCCCAATGTGCGAGTGCGCATGTGAGGCCATATGTGGCGGATTTCTAATTATTTTTCTATATTATACTAGGCTGTTTTTTTGCTTCTTGGGCCAACGGGGAGGTCAAGGAACATCTCTTTTGCCGCTTTCTCTTCTCTAATTGGTACTGCATTGCTCAATTTTAGCTTCTTGAGAAAAACGTTGTAACTTCATATGAACTAGTCCCTGTGCAGCCCTGCAGCAACAGCGTCCGTTCCACGGGCTAGTTCTTACTCACTGATGACTGCGTTGTTTGGTTTCATCATGTGTCATGAATCTGAAGCATCACGAACGGGTCTAGTTCGCACTCACTGATGACCAGTTCGCTCATGACTTCAATTGTGGAGAATCGGAGCTGGAACTGGGGGTTTCAGGAACTAGAAACATCGCTGATGTAGCTTCCTAGTGCTTTTTTTTTTTATGGTCTAGCTTCCTAGTGCTACTAAACCATGCATGGAAACAAATTTTTTCGCGATCTTCCGACCTCCATTTCTTGCCCGGGAGGAGAACCTGCATGGCTTCCCGCGTCGACATCGATAGTGGTAGGGCGAAGTGGGTCTAGAATTCCTCAAAGGAGGCTTCTCTTTAGTTAACTCGGTCGTCACTTCCTCTAGCCCCAAACGTTTCATTATCACCTTCAGCGCCTGAGCCTTAGACTTCAGTTCTCGGTGCTTGCTCTTGGCGGCAAGCCTAGCGCTCCTCTTGGGGACGAGCTCCGAGTCGTCCAGCTCTCTCGCCGGGGTTAGCCACAGCTACAGAGGCGACCACAAGACAGGCAATGTGAACAGTTTCTTGAATGCCGCAATGAAGTCCTCGGTCGAAGTTTGTGGTCGTCATGTCAGGCGCTCTGCCATCAGTAGCCGAAGTGGTACGAAACAAGATGCTCAATTTGAAAACAAATAGAAATCGACATCGACATTCCTGCGCCGCAGGCGCCGATGTGTTGTCAACCAAGATTATCATTGTCATTTGAGGTTCCAAGGTTAGGTCAACATCGAGATCTTCACTTCGTGTTGGGCTACTCCTTGTTTTCAGTCATGACAACTTCAGCAGACACGAAGAATTATGCAGCAGGTTGCCTTGAAATAGGTCCGATGGTCAACATCATTGCGTGATGGCGAGGTGCACAGTAGTTGACGGTAGAGAAATAATGTAGACAACGAAAGGCCTTCTTCCAAAACTTTTGTGCTCGACAAGTTTTAGCCATAGAATCTTGGTCTCTTAGAAGGGAAGGAAGACCTGGATTTGATTTGTGTTTCAGTTCGGCCGTCCAATTAACCTGACTGGCCTGTTTTCTTTTGATTAACTCTCTTAACTTTATGTCTTTGTTTATAGTCCATGATGCTCTGCAGGCTGCAATTCATTCGCCTCTTTTCACGAACATGATGAATATGCAGCCGAAAGAGACACCACGTTATCCTTTTCATTACTGCAGGTCGGCCCTTTGCTGAGTGCCTCGGCAAAGCCAGATTTGCACTCGCAAAGGCTACTTGAGTGCTTGACTAAATTAAGGAATATACAACGGAGACCTTAACTAACCGGACGTGACACGAACTAACATGTACATATGCACTGTAAACAAAGCTTAAAGTTGGTGAATGAACGCTACTTCCCAGCTATTGATCTTCAATTATTCCCTTGCGGGGTTAGGGCTTTGTAGGGCAGGAATTTACTAGCGCTGATGGGGTCTCACCAGAATTGATGCTAGTTACATGTCATCTGCTCCACAACATGGACTTCTCCAAAAATTTGTAAACCTTAGCTTGCAAGCCAGATAGGGCAGCTCTGACTTGGCAGATACTTACATTATTATTGGTACTATAACTATAAATAATGAACAAATTGTGTTCAGAAACATCAAGGCCAAGCCTGTCTCAGCTGTTCTTCATTTCTTTGTGTATCGGTCAGAACCACCTCCTAACTTCTCCATCTCCAGTGTTTATATACACGCACAGAACTAATACTAATTTGATTTGGAGGGGACTTGAGGCGTTGATGCAGTTCATAGTAGCTGTTTAGGTGCACCAAAACCTACGAGATCAAGGGGCAACAACTCTCAGTCTCACCTAAAAGGAATCTTTTACCACAAGCGATCGATTAGCTTAGCACCTGGTGCAGTAGTGCAGTGCCAGTGCACTCATCACGACTCACCTGCCTGCGCACACACCATGCAATCTATTTGATCGCGCATGCAGTGCCAGTGCTTGCGAGCAAACGGCCGGACGCTGCAAATAAAGTTCCTCGGCCCTGATCGACGTCGTCGTCCCAGGTGGAAAGATGACCGGTTACACCCCGCCGCGGAAGGGACGGAGCTCGGCCGGCGCCGGCGGTGACGCACTCGAGGAGGCGTGGCTGGTGTCGGAGCCGCCGGCGAAGAAGCCCCACGGAAGGGCGGCGGCGTGGGGCGTCACCGTCAGCTTCGGCCTCCGCCGCGGCCACTTCAACTCGTTCGTGCTGCTGCTCCTCGTCTTGTTCGTCGTCCTCGCCGTTTCTGTCACCACCACCAAGAACGACAGCAGCGGCGGCGACGGCGGCGGGCCCGATCAGCTGGAGACTACGACGAGGAGCGCGCCGCCACCTGCGGACGATGACGCCGGCGGCGTCGGGCAGGGTGAGTGCGACATGTCGTCTGGCCGGTGGGTGTACAATGACGCGGCGTACCCGCTGTACGAGGAGAGCGCGTGCAAGTTCATGTCGGACCAGTCGGCGTGCGGCAAGTTCGGGAGGACGGATCTCAAGTACCAGCACTGGCGGTGGCAGCCGCACGGCTGCGATCTTCCCAGGTGCGTGCTCCATGCGTGCGTAGGAGCTCACTTGTTTCGTCGTCATCAGTTGCTGATGAATGCCGCCGACCGGGTAGGTTCGACGCGGTGAAGCTGCTCCAGAGGCTGCGCGGCAAGCGGCTGGCTTTCGTCGGCGACTCCCTGAACCGGAACCAGTGGATATCCATGGTCTGCCTCATCGACACCGCCACCCCCATGCTGCGCAAGTCCATCGCCGGCGGCAACACCTCCCTCGTTTCCTTCAAGATCCATGTAGTACAGCCGATCCACCATGCCTGTCGTTCAACATGCATGTATGCCACCTGGATGAGTGAGAGTGACGCCATCAAATTTTGTGTGCAGGAGTACAACGCGTCGGTAGACTTCTACTGGTCGCCGCTGCTGGTGGAGTCGAACTCGGACCATCCGGTTCACCACCGGGTGGCCGACCGCGTCGTGCGCGCCGGCTCCATCGAAAAGCACGCCAGGCGCTGGGCCGACGCCGACGTGCTCGTCTTCAACTCCTACCTCTGGTGGCGCCGCCCGACCATGAAAGTCCTGTGAGTAGTGTGTGCTCTGTTTGTCTGTCTCACTGTCTGAATGACGGGTGACCATGATACTGACAGTGACCGTGCATGCGTTCGGTGCGGCGGACGTGCAGGTGGGGGTCGTTCGAGGCGGCGGCGGCGGCGGAGGGCGCGCACAGGGCGGCGTACGAGGTGACCGACAGCCTCCGCGCGTTCGAGCTGTCGATCAAGACGTGGTCGGAGTGGCTGGAGCACCACGTCGACCGCGCCCGCACGCAGCTCTTCTTCACGAGCATGTCGCCGACGCACCTCCACTCCGACGAGTGGGAGGCGGCCGGAGCCGGGACCGGTGGTAGAAACCACCAGTGCTACAACGAGACGGAGCCGATCATGGCGGAGGGGCACCACGGGCAGGACACGGACCCGGCGTTCGCGCGCGCCGTGGAGGCGCAGGTGGCGCGGCTGGGCGCGCGCGGCGTCGCCGTGCGGGTGCTCAACGTGACGCAGCTGTCGGAGCAGCGCAAGGACGCGCACCCGTCGGTGCACCGGCGGCCGTGGAGCCCGCCCACGGCGGCGGAGCTGGAGGCGCGGGCGCGCGACCCCAGCAGCGGCGCCGACTGCATCCACTGGTGCCTCCCCGGCGTGCCCGACGTCTGGAACCAGATGCTCTATGCGCACCTCGTCTCGTCCTAGCTAGGTGGCGGCTATACCCGCTCCGCTCACCAGTTTCGCAGCTCATTTTTTTTCTTTTTCTTCAATTTGAAAAGTATATTAAGCAACAGTGTAGTTTGTAGACTGAATGAACACGGGCACCGCAGTACACAACTCGGTCGTCCAATGCATCGTAGTTCACCGAAATGTAAATTCTGTTATTTTGCTCTTGTTCCAAAAAATCGTTATGGATAGTAGCTAGTAAGGTTGGAACGTGTGGTTGGCCAAATCTGCAACTATGCACAGCACCCTCAATAATGGAGGACACTCAATGACCCCGCTATTTTAGGGCCACTCGTGGCATGATTTTTGGCACGATCTACAATTTGGGCTAGGACTGGACAGCCAAGAAACAAACAAAAAGGAAAAGACCATCCATTAGTGTGCTTTGTACATGGTCTAGCGTAACATAGTTTTTTTTTTTTGTAAAACCTAGTTACATGGAGACGCTCATATACACCTACAGACACTATCTCTATAAATACTTGCACACATCCTCTATTTCTATGAGCACCTCTGAAGAACCGAGTTAAACCGGCATATTTCGAAACTAATGAAGTCACCATAGATACCTCGCTGTCAATGGGTACGCCGCCTACCACTAAAAGATTAGCGTCATTAAATTTTTGAATAAATTTAGAAAAATATAAGCACCTGTGTCAAGTCAGAGACTTAAACTCAATGGGTAGGTTCCACCACAAGGGACCCAGCCAGCTGAGCTACGCTCAGTTCGATAACCCTAAAAATTAGTTTTTTTGTTTTCTTTTTTAAGATGGATATAATTTAAAATGAAAAGAACCTTGTTAAAAGCGGTATTATCCTAAACACAAAAAAAGGTCGGTCACTCGTTATTTTGTCTAAACAACTACCTAAACCAAAAAAATGCTCGTTTGAATATGATAAAGGCCGATTAAACAGAAATGGTATACCACTATGTAACATTTAAATGGTATATAAATGGACTAAATGACTGTTTTTGTGAACCATGGTTGAGAGAAATTGGAGAGGTATTGAGACTTAAGAGTAGCCATTTTTGTACCAATAATAAAGAAATAATCCAACATCTCTCTTTCGTCTATCATGTGATTAGCACGGGTATTACCAGCGATTTATCACAAAAAAATACAGCCGTTTTTTTTTGGTCCTTGGTTACAAATTACAATCTCGGTAGACCCCTGTTTGGGTTGGCAAGTTTGTGCGGAAGTATGTTCAATCATATGGCCGATTTGATTGACTCGGAAATAGCATGGTTTTTCAGGAAATCAAGATACTTTATTTGCAGGTTATTTTTGGGTCGCCTACTATTGGCCGCCATAGGCTTGATGCTAAGAAGGAGAGCAGACATGCTAAAGCTCAAAAGTAAAAAGATACTCTTCAGAGATGTTTGGTTGGCCCGTTACTCATGCAGAGGCCGAAACAAGATTCAGTTCTTTCTTTTAAAAAGAGAGAGAGAGAGATTCAGGCCTTGTTTAGTTCGCAAAAATTTTCAAGATTCCTCACCACATCGAATCTTTGGTCGTATGCATGGAGAATTATATATAGATGAAAATAAAAACTAATTGCACAGTTTATCTATAATTTGTGAGATGAATCTTTTGAGCCTAGTTACTTCATAATTGGACAATGTTTGTCAAATAAAAACGAAAGTGCTATAATAGCCAAAAACTGATTTTTTTTGCAAACTAAACAAGGCCTCAGATATAAGGCGAGGCATGGGAGGCAGAGGCCGAACATCACTTTTCTCCTTGTGGCGACGTGCGAAACAGACAATGCAAAAATATGCCCGTTTAGCCCATATGAGTTTTGGCCTTTGCACTTTGCAGGTAGGTGTCACAAATGGGCATCGCCGTGTCACCACACACAAATCGCACGTACCCAGCTGGGTGGGCCGCCCAGCCTACTGGAGAAGTGCCATCTCATAAGGAAAGCCCACAGCCCACAGAAATGCCCCTATTGCATCCCGTGTCAAAAGAAAAAGAAGTATATCGAACAATGAGCAAGGTTTGAATTTTGAAAAAGTTAAAGGAGTATGACAGTACAAATTTGAGAATGGTATTTTTTTTTCTTTGTCAATTTTGTGACGGCACTGTGCCCAAAGACGTGTACTGTACGGAACATGTATCGGATAGGGCAGGTGACCGAGTGTTCACCGGATGTAGAACACCATCATCTGATACCGAGACAGCATCTGCTCTAGGGTCCGAGGTGTTCTAGATATGAGGGAGCAGTAATAATTAGATTAATATAATAAGGCGGATTAGATTACAAGGCAATCTATCCAACCATTGCTTGCGCTTGAATCAACCCCTTCAGTATTACTATTTCTTTTTTCAGATCAACGTCACTGCAAGATGTTTGGGTTTGAGAATTTAAAAGAAACTCCAAGTGCACCAGGAACATGCAACAAGTCCAGCTGCTGAAACCTGGAGGCATGGGAGTCAGTAATCCTGGCGAGTTTGGCGGCTCCATGCAGCATCGAAGTTGCCACAGTCAGAGGCCATGGCTCCAATAACCATGCTCCATGCAACTATGCAAGCAATGTGCAGTGGGCTACGGAGTACGGAGTAGAGGCTAGACAAGGGCTCGTATATTCATGCGACGGCCATATAGCTTGCACGCCCCTATTTAGGCACGGTTTAGTTCACCACCTAAAAAATTTTCATCCATCACATCGAATCTATGACACGTGTATGAAACATTAAATGTACATAAAAAAAATAAACTAATTACACAGTTTGGTTGAAAATCGCGAGACGAATCTTTTAAGCCTAGTTACTCCATGATTAGCTTTAAGTGCTACAGTAACCCACATGTGCTAATGATAGATTAATTATACTTAATAGATTTGTCTTGCAGTTTACTAACGAGCTATGTAATTTTTTTTTATTAGTTTCTAAAAACCCCTCCCGACATATCCGATGTGACACACAAAAAATTTTTATTTCCAATCTAAATAGGGCCTTAGATTGCTAATGAAAATTTTTTGGGTGTCACATCGGATATGTCGGAAAGATGTCGGGAGGGGTTTTTTGGAAACTAATAAAAAACAAATTACATAGCTCGTCAGGAAACTGCAAGACAAATCTATTAAGCATAATTAATCTGTCATTAACACATGTGCGTTACTGTAGCACTTAAGGCTAATTATGGAGTAACTAGGCTTAAAAGATTCGTCTCATGATTTTCAACCAAACTGTGTAATTAGTTTATTTTTTATGTACATTTAATATTTCATGCATGTGTCCAAAGCTTCGATGGGATGGATGAAAAAGTTTTTGGGTGGGAACTAAACAGGGTATATTGGCATTGCAAGCTCAGTGTTCGAGAGCACACGTATCATAGAGTCTAAAGTTATTTATTACCTTAGACTTAGAGTCTTATTTTTTTCTACCTCTTTCTTCAATAAATATGCTGCCACATCAGCAAAAGACCATAAATAATATATAATTAAGTGTCTTGAACTCTGTGATAAAGTCTTGCATTGTGAGTGCCCTAATGGCTTGGCTGCTTGTATGCTTGTAGCTAAGGTAGTCTCAATGCTAAGGCCTTGTCACCTCGAAAACCAAAAACTTTTCAAGATTCCTCATCACATCAAATCTTAGAGCACATGTATGAAGTATTAGATATAGACGAAAATAAAAACTAATTACACAGTTTGCTTGTAAATCACGAGATGAATTTTTTGAGACTAGTTAGTCCATGATTAGATAATATTTGTCAAATACAAACAAAAATGCTTCAGTGCCGGAATTCGAAATTTTTTCGGAACTAAACAAGGCCTAAATTTCATCATGTTGTCTTCAAAACTCTAATGTCATATAAAATAAAATGAAATCTATACAAAATATCCATTTTTAATGGAGAGTTTGATTCTATAGTTTCAAAAACATTTAATTTCATGATTCTTTATAGAGTTGGTAACTGTACCAAGAGAGTTTCAACTAGATCAAACTCATTTTTTTTCTCTCTTCTTAGATACACTGTCATGTCATTAAAAATACCTATGTAGCAACCTACTTAATATAAATGAAACTCACTTCAAACTCCCATTAAGACTGGTCTAAGGCTTTGTTTAGTTTGTACAAAAAAACTTTTTGCCCCAGCGAATGTTTGGATACGTGCATGGAGCATTACATATAGATTAAGAAATAACTAATTTTACACAGTTTGCATGTATTTTGCAAGATGAATTTTTAAGCCAAATTAGTTCATCATTCGATACTAGTTGCTATAGTTAGAAATGTGCTAGAGTACCCAGAAACTTTTCTTTTTGCAAACTAAACAAGGCCTAACAAAACCTACTTTAGGTGAACTATGCTCCCTTCCAATTCTTTTTGTTACATCTATTTCGAGAGAATTTAAAATTTCAAACATACTACTTCTAAAGAAACAAGTATGCATTCATATTTACACAAGACATTCACAACCAGAATTTTCTACTCTCCTAGTGAAGTGAGATTCAAAATTTAATATAAACTTTTCGTATCAAATGTCTCCTAGTCAAGATTCCTATGTGCTAATGACTAGTGGTAGTGTTTTAGTACTACTTAAAAACACTAGAAACATTTCACCATTTTGGTTGTGGTTTTACTACTATAGAAACGACAATCCTTGCTAACATATCACAGTTAGATAATTTAATTTGAAACCAACATTGATACAGTATCACTATCAGTATAATAAGCAAAATGCCCTATCGCTTTCCATTTTTACAACCAACTAGTAGTATTATCACTGGTTATTAATACAACTTAGCAATGATAGGTATCATTGCCGGGTTATATTTCCACAACCGTGGCAGTAATCTCTAACCCGAAATTTTCTTTTAGGGTTTTACCTTTGTCTCCCCTTCAAGTCGGCATCCTTATCTTTTTCTCTCTTTTGTATCTCCCGTTGTCTCTTCCGGTCTCTTCTCCCCAGATTTCGGTCATGCTCTCCTCTCTCCGACCGATGGAGCCTCCCGTTGGCTCTATATTACATCACTATGTAGTGCGAATCTAATGTCATATACTGTATTCAATATTTTAAAATGATAGAATAGTTAAAATTAAGTGGTTTTGAATGAACACTGCTCCTGCGCCAGAACTTACAAGCCCGGCGCGTGGACATTCTAGAATTGCATCCTTTCTGGTGGTCCTCTTTTTTATTTACCTGTGAAAGATGTTAACTGAAATTTTGTAAAGCCAAATGTGTAGTACGTAGAGTACACTCATTTTTTAACACGGAGGAGTAGTGAGTAGTCCTCCTCCTCCTACTTGTGCCGCGCGCGCGGCGTGCGCTCGAGATTCAGGTTCCTGCAGGTGCACGACCGCACGGCAGCGCGCGCGCAGCGCATGCAATGCAATCACCGTCTCATTACGAGCAGCTAGCCCTAGCTAGTCTTTTTCTGCCCAGGCTGGCCTGCGCTGCGCATGCGGCCAGGCCATGTTCATTGGCGAGGGCAATGGCCACCGGCTTTGCGTAGGAGATCCATCGGTCACCAGTCGGTGAAGGGAAAGTGTTCAACCTCCTGACTAGGAGGAGCTAGTGCTAGCTTTCCCTGGGACTGACGATGCTGCAGAGTAGGTAGTGGCGCTGCTGCAGCTGCATGCGGGCGGGCACGGGCACGGGCACGGGCACGGGCACAGGCAGCAGAGTACTCCTACGGCGCGCTGCATGCCATGGCTCTGCGCTAGAATTTACGAGCCGCGCAGTCGCAGTACTTGTACTGTCGTCCGGCGTCGGCCTGGACGAGACGAGACGGCGGCGATCGAGGAATCTGAAGCTCGCGGGGGCGGGCGGCGTCTGCGTGTGCGTGCCCGTCAGGCACTGACTGCTGGTGGTGACTGGCATTAGTTGGCAGCCTGGTGCGGCGTCTCCCAAAGGTCGGACAAAGACATGGCCCAGGGGGAAAGGGTTGGTGCGTGCTGCTGCCTGCCACTGGCCGGCGAACCTGTCAGGGAATGCCGCTCGCCGCCGGGACCGCCGGGATACTCTGCGGGCGACCACGCTCGAGTCGATTGCATACTTTGAAATGGCAGGAGTGGATGGATGATCACTTGCTTTCTTCGTTAGTGCGGCTACCTAGCTCCGTTTCAGTCTAAAAAAATGTAATCTGGTAGATTAAGTCAAAACAGCCTAACTACTGTGCGCTAGAGTAGGAAACTTACTTCTATGGAAATAAACTCAGGGCATCTTCAACAGTAGGAGTCAGGAAATGACACCTAGGCCAGTCTCAATGCATGTTTCATGAGAGTGTCATGCACATTAAATAGGATGCCACATAAGCCAAATTGCTGAGTTGGCAGGGTCATTAAATAAAGGAGTTTCATCAGATGAGAAATGCATGAAACTCATATGGCTCGGTTACCTAGTTTATAGTCTTGGCAACTGTGTCATGAAACTATGTATTGAGACTGGCCTTAGATGGCATATGTTTCGGATTTCTCTCGATAGTCAATGGTGAAGCCAAGTGGCCTCTCGAGTACGTACAAGTCATAGAAAAATTGATGAAAAGATATATTAAAAAAAATTGATGAAAAGATATATAAAGTAATTTAAATGACTCTTCAAATGCTAATTCAGATAGAATTTAAGAGAAAAAAAACTTTTGGAGTTGTTCAATGGTGTCGAAGGAGATAGAGAAGTTATTGCACTCATGTACACCATGGGTCTTAGGATTTGGAGGGTCCTCTGATAAATTCATGGCGACAGCCTCTGTAGATCATAAAATCTTATAATATATGAACTAATTTTCTAAGAAAAACATAACTATATGAGTACAAAATACTAGACAAAAAATAAACAAGAAAAAAAATCTAGTATCTATATAATTTAGACATAAATTAATTCAGAATAAAGATTCACAAATAACAAAAAAGGCGGAAAGATAGAAGACTTTAACTCAGCTAGTCAACTGCCTAGTTGTCGCCGTTGTCTGGAACGTCGTCTCTTGATTCTGGAACTCGAACGTCTAAACGTTGGTGATGCTGATCGTATGGTGATCTGATAGGCATTCCATGCCTACGTCTCGCCGTCTCACCAAGTGTCAAAGTGCAAAACGGAGAAGTCACGATCGTTATAAGTCATGTGCAAGGCTACAACATTGTTGGCTTAGCTCCTCACCTTCTACAAAGAAAGAGATCAAAAATTTTGCAGGTGAGCCGTTGTACCCTCTTGTTAATCCTAAATTTTAATGAACTATAGCTAAAGATATAGAACCTTATATATTTATAGGACCTTATATATTGGGCTTGGCTTAACCTCCGTCCCGCTTAGGCCCTCGGCCACTCCTGCCCACCGCTTAGGACTTAAAAACCATGAAAAAATAGCTTCTGAGCGAAAAGAGTGCAGCTCAAATAAGGTCTGATTTAGTTTTTAAAAAGTTTTAAGATTCTTCATCACATCAAATCTTTACACACATACATAAAGCACTAAATATAGAGAAAAAATTAATTATACAGTTTATCTGTATTTTACAAAATGAATCTTTTAAGCATAGTTAGTACACAATTGGACAATAGTTACTAAATACAAACGAAAATGCTACTGTAGCCGAATCAAAAATTTTCGCAAACTAAACAAGATCTAAGGGCCTGTTTAGATCCCAAATCTTTACATCCAAAACTTTTGGATGTAAACTTTACATTCAAATAAGTGTTTAGATGCTTCCCAAATTTTTTGGTCAACAAGACACATGACACGGGTCCCTAAGCAAGTTTACACAGTTTTGGGGCTCCAAGGTCCCAAATTCCAAATCTTTATGGCCAAGTTTTACAAGCCCCTGTTTAGATCCATTCTTCCAAAAAGTACTCATTTCTCAAAAAGTTTTGGCTGTTTGGCTGCATCTACACAGCCCCTAAATAAGACCTTGTTAGGCTATCTTCAACAGCAGACCCATTTGGAAACTCAAACCCAAATTAATTTTTAACATAATACGTATAGCTTCCAACAGAGTAATCGTACAGAAGATTCATTTGGGGTATTAAGAGAGACATAGCTTAAATTTAGATATCCTGTCTCCTCGAGATCCATTTGTAGAGAGTTTTGATCTTTTAGATGGAGAAGACTGAATTTAAATATAGAACCTTTTATCTATAACACTATCAAAGAATAAATGGATTTTATATTTTAGATGACGATTGTTAAACATAATTTTACGGAGGCAGATATTGGTCAAGACGTCAACCGACGAGATGAGGTAGAATCGGGGCGCCCCCGATCGCCGGACTCCGCCGGGTACGGAAGGAGGGGAGGGGCGTGTCAGTGGGCGCGAAAGCCCACGAGCCGTCAACACGACCCCCATTCACAACGGCTAGGCACAAGTTCCCAGGGGAACTGGCCCGGAAAGCCCACCAGTTCAGCTGGGTGGCTACTCCTACGTGCGTGCGATTCAGGCCTTGTTTAGTTTCAAAAATATTTTAAAAAATCGATACTGTAGTATTTTCGTTTGTATTTGATAATTATTATTCAATTATAGATTAACTAGACTTAAAAGATTCGTCTCGTCAATTCCAAGTAAACTATGCAATTAATTTTTATTTTTGTTTATATTTAATACTTCATGTATGCGTCTAAAAATTTGATGTGACGGAGAATCTGAAAAATTTTGTAAAATTTTATGGAAACTAAGAGGGTGTTTGAGACTGCTCTGCTCCATATTTTTCAGCTCCGCTCCATGTTTTTTAGCCAAACAGTTTCAGCTCCACGCACTCAGTTCGAGGAAACAGGGTGGAGTTGTAAGACCTACTAAAGAGATACTCCACAAACTCCAGTTTTTTATGTAGCTGCTCCACGGTGAAGTCTGTGAAGCAGTCCCAAACACCCCCCTAAACAAGGCGTGAATCCCTTAAAAGGTTCGCTGAATTCGTAGGTGAAAAACGAAGGTTCACTTGAAATCGAAGAGCGAGCGATATGTATTTGTTGGCGTACCCCTCACTTTTGCAACCTGCTCAATGGTTGGCCTTTTTAAGATTCTCCGTAATATCAAATTTTTACATATACATAAAGTATTAAATATAGATAAAAATAAAAAGTAATTATACAGTTTATATATAATTTGTAAGAGAAATCTTTTAAATCTAGTTAGTTCACAATAATTATCAAATAAACAAAAATACTATAGTATCTAAAATCAAAAGATTTTACCAACTAAACAAGGCCTGAGGTTGAAAATGGATTCGTAGGAAAAAGTTTGAAACTCTTCATATTGTAACTAGTGCAATCTCATCTGATTTGCACCAACAACCTTGAGACCTCGTTTGGAATAAGAGTTATTTTTTTCTAGATCTATTGGCCTTGTCCCTCCGCTGCAAAGTACTTAAGTAATGCTGAAAAACATGTCGTTATGTGTTATTTAGGTATAAACAGAGTGCATCATTCAAATTGCAATACAATATGGTATGAGTTGCAGCGTAGGAGTACACGCTACATGAATCCAGTGTTGAGTGTTTGAGACCAGGGTGAGGTTTGAATTTAGGGCCTATTTGATAGAGCTCTTCCCCGGCTCATTTAGAGGAGCCAACCAAACTTTTTTGCATGAGAATGAAAATTTGGGAAGCTGAAGCCATTTTGGAAGAGAAATAAATTTTGGCTCCTCTAAAATGGCTCTCACTCCTCCAGAGAAGCCCCTCAGAGACGCACTGCCGTACACCTCCTTAATCGGGCCATAGTATAGCAGGCACGAGAGCAATTAGAGTTGACCTAGTATCAAAAGAAACAGAAGCCACTCTTGAACACACAAAAGCAAAAAAAAGAAATAAAAAGCGAAATAAGAATTTAGAAGTAATTGTAAAACAAAAGATTAGAAAACAAAGAAAGTTTGAAGCAATGACACTTCCGATAGGTCTTAAGAAAACATAGAACTTTTATTAAGAGGTTTGAGTGGATGCTTTTTTTTTATAGTTTTCCTCTAAAACAGTAGTCAATAAAAAATTTTCTACACAATTTTCTATACTCCATGTCTATGAGCCAAAGACATGAACAATACAAATTCCTATACGATTTCAAATTCAAATCCTATGTTTTTCCTCCATATTCCCTATCAACCAAAGGAGAACTAAGTCAATTATCTCTAAGTTTAAATGCTTTTATAAAAACAAATATCAGTATTTTATTTCTAAATAAATCTATTGTAAATATATTCTATGATTAATTTATTAGTATTTATTTTGTGTCATAAAAATTAATATTTACAATAATTTTTTGGATAGATTTGGGAATGAGGTTTTTCTGGTGGTGGTGGTGGTGGTGGCGGCTGTGCAATGGCAGTGGCAGTGCCAAAGAGAAATATTGTTCGCTGATTTGGGATGAGAGAAAAAATATTGTTGAATGTCTCGTAGATTCAATAGATAATTTCAATCAAATAAACTTCTCAATCACCACCTATTCCTCCCCCCTCTCTCTCTCTACCTTTCTTGCATGGTTGCAGCCTTTTTCTATTATTGCTCTCCTTTCTCGCTCCCAGAGAGCTCCATAGCATGATAGCATAGTCGTCGTAGTCGTCCATCCCTTGGGTTTAAATGGCACATGGGTGTGATTTATGTCCAATCTGGTCCATCCGGTGAAAAGTGCTGCTGGATGATGCATGTCTCAGTGAAACGCCAGTGGATTGACCGGTTTTTGTGCAAGATATAGCATATACTAAAAAGCTGTTGAAACCAACCAACCATCGCAAAAGAATAAAGTAACTTTATCGTTCTGATGCATTTCGTGCACTTGTCTGCGCGCGTACATCACCTAAACTTGCTGTTAGTGCTTTACTTCCAACTAAACTTTAGGTAACTAGGTGATTATAAAGTTTCGTCAATCATATACTGTTTGCACACACTATGTACTCCTCCTATAATACAGATCGATTCATCCGTTGGGATGGTCTATAGCTAACTGTTCCTACCAGCTTCTTCTTTCAAGGGAATTGTTTGACCAGGGGAACGAAAGCTAGGTAGCAGCAGTAGTAGCAAGGCTTGAGGCAGGCGTGCAGGGGAAAGGCGAGACACGGATGTGATTAGCCGAAACTGCATGCAGTATTGTATGCGGGTGGGGTGGGGGTGCGGCCACGCACGACCGACGAGCGAAGGGAAAGGGAGAGAGAGAGAGGAGAGCACACAGCACGGCAGCACAGTTAATT
Organism: Sorghum bicolor; assembly: GCF_000003195.3. Classification (NCBI taxonomy): domain Eukaryota; kingdom Viridiplantae; phylum Streptophyta; class Magnoliopsida; order Poales; family Poaceae; genus Sorghum; species Sorghum bicolor. The sequence continues at coordinate 2,871,585 of NC_012870.2, forward strand.
CCCCACGGAAAGCTGGGGATGATGGGCTGACACCTTGCCATCAAGAGGTGCCCCTCCCTGACTGATCAGGAGATATGGCGGGGGCGCACCCAGACCCCCAGCATCCCCCACATGTGTCTTGATGGATGGATGGATGGATGCGTACGTCCTCCTCCCTGAGTGATAACTAGTGGTAGTAACATGTAGTAATAACTATCCTCCCAATGGTAGTTAACCACCGAAAACTTCCCATTCCTTTCTATTTCATTTTCATCATCATATATTATATACCTCTTTCTGTTCTAAATTGTAAGTTATTTTAGATTTTTGTTTTTCAAACATAATAAACTCTGCCTCCTCAAAAGTTTCCATTTCATTTTCTCATGATATATTATACTATATTTCTGTTCTAAATTATAAGTTATTTTATCTATATATTTTTAGTTACTAAAAATAGAGATTTTGATGAAAAAAAACCTCTAACATTTTTTTTGTTTAGTTATCCAAATGTAGTCATCTTCTATTAAAAAAACGAGAATGACTTTTGTAGTGTAAATAAGATATAGAAAAACTCTTGGGAATGTAAAGATATTTAAAGTGATTTTTATACGAATGACTCTCTAAACGATGATTTAGAGAGTGTGTTTTAGAAAGACTTTTGGACATGTCTAGGATCCTTCTGTTCTGTTTTGCTCTTCCTTAGTTCGTTCAGTCTCTGAATGAAAGCAGAATGTTTTTTATTGAAGATTGACTGTCCCGTTCTTTCTACTGGTTCTACATTATGTAAATGGATATTTCGATAAAGACTTGTCTCTTCTCTTTCGAAATCAAGTAGGAGTACAGGGTCATTTCCACCAATTGGCTATGTTTGTGAGCTTGTGCACTCGATAAGATTTTAAGATTCTACCTCATAATTAATACATTTTCTTACAAATAGCGATACTAGGGTTTGTCGCAAGTCAACCACCACAGTGGGCCCGTCAAAAAAGCTTGAGGCTTCCTACGCTATTTGCATTGTGTTATCTCGTCTCAGGCTAGTCTCAATATATATTTTATGAGAGTGTCATACATATTAAATAGTGTGACACGTAAGCAAAATTGCTAACTTGACAGGGTCATTAAATGAAGAAATTTCATCAGATAAGAGAAGACTTTTATCCTCATGAAACTCATTTGGCTCGATTACCTACTTTAGAGTCTTGGTAACGGTGCCATAAACTATGCATTGAGACTAGAGGCTTTCTTTCAAGACTGATGCAAATTATGGCCTTGTTTAGTTCTAAAATTTTTTGCAAAATAGGAATAGTACTATTTTCGTTTGTATTTGACAAATATTATCCAAACATGTACTAACTAGACTCAAAAGATTCGTCTCATCAATTCCGATCAAACTGTACAATTAGTTTTTATTTTCATCTATATTTAATACTTCATGTATGTATCTAAAGATTTGATGTGACGGAGAATCTAAAAAATTTTGCAAAATTTTCTGGTAACTAAACAAGGCCTATAAATGTACCAAGATGGCAAGCCCAAGCTTAAGACAAAATTAAACTCGATCGTGAGCCGAACAACCTTGTCCATTAAACTATAACTCTAAGATATAGGCAGATACGACATGCGTCTATTAGCAACACGAAATTAATTTCAGTCATCTGTAAAATTCACACATGAACAAACTTTACTAAGGCCTTGTTTAGTTGTGAAAAGTTTTTGGATTTTGACATTATAGTATTTTCATTTGTTTGTGGCAAATATTGTCCAATCATAGACTAATTAGGATCTAAAGATTCGTCTTGCGATTTACAGGCAACTGTTCAATTAATTTTTGTTTTCGTCTATATTTAGTGTTTCATGCATGTGCCACAAGATTCGATGTGACGGAGAATCTTGAAAACTTTTTGATTTTTTTGTTGAACTAAACAGGGCCTAACGCTAGCTAGCATGTGGCTTGTAGAGTGCCTCCAGCCCTCCACCTCCATACAGTTGGAATTCTAGAGGATGGAAATCCTATTGGAAATTTTTCTATCAACCCCTTTGGAACAAATAATCTTATAAAATTTTTATAGAAGGCTTATTTAAGAACTTTGGAGGAATTCTACAAAAAGTTTTAAACTCATGGAAAGTTTTTTTTTTCGAATCGTTCTCTCTCACATACTCCTAGTTCTCTTGTGTTTTTGCTCCATCCTAACGTTTAATCTGCTTACAGTTTCCCGTGAGTTTCTCAATGCATGTATAAGATTTAAGATGTTATGGCATTAATATTCTATTTCTACATTTTTCATACTCATGTGATTCTAAACTCAGTCATTCCGAAGAGGTCCTCAACGGGTGGAGAGGACTCAGTAGATGCACAGGGTGTTTTTTTTTTGCATTTTGGCATTGGTGGAGTCAACTAGTAAGGATTTGGGCCAAAATGTCTTATCGGTACGGCAAATGAAAATTCAAATGTAATACATTTAGTAGCTACTTTGATATATCTTCAAATTAATTTCAGCTAGTGGAATGTAGCTATACCTTTGAAAAGATATCGGTCAAATTGCACCTTAACCAGAGAAAATAAATCAAGAACAAGAGGTAATATTTTTCCCGGAGGGGGTATTTCTTTTGAATATAAACTATTCAGCTCTTGCGCTGCACTCCGATGGAGCCAATCGATCGGCAAATCAAATCTATGAATCTACTATCTCTGTTTTCTAAATGTCGCTATGATATTTGTGTTGATCAAATTCTCTTAAATTTAACTAGGTTATAAAAAAATATAACAATATTTATATCACTAAATAAGTGTATTATAAAAAAATATAGTTTTAATGATCTATAAATAATTATTTTTTCTTATATATTTGGTCAACGTTCTCATGAAGTGAGAACGAGAAGACGAAGGGAGTATCAGGAAGCAAAATAGATCGATTTTTCAGAAATTGGGGCTAAAATTAAGCATATCAGAAACAGATTGCTCGATGATACAGTATGATGAATAGCAGGACGAAAGTTATTCAGACAGACAGAAAAACATGCCCAGTACGAAATTGAATACGCCATACTCCGTACTTGACGGGTGTACTACTGAACTACTGATGGAGTGCACACACATACTACGCGTGCCGCAGGCCCTGTAGCTCGCTATATATGTTCTGAAGCAGCCCAGTGGGGCCCAGCCTTTCTTATGGCTGCCCAACAAACATTCACTGATTTTTTCGTGAATGCTACATTGATGAACATGATTTTGGCACATCTATGTATCGATTTGAATGCGCTGTCGAAATACTACAGTGAGGCTAGCTGGATAGATAGATGTGATGCTGCTAGCTTGTTCAAAAAATAGCCTTCCAGTACTATTTTCTTACTCTTCCCCGAGTTCAAAAAATAACTTCTTTTTTTTTCTCTCATTTATTACCACAACTACTCTGTGACTGACTTACTGCGATTAGTTAAATCATATCATCGTCGAGCTTTTGATGGATGGATGGATCGGAATAGTGTTTGCTTTAACTTATGGTGTGAGTTCAGTCCCTGCACACACAGAAACAACCCTATACCTTTCCACAACCTGAACACTGTTAGGAGTGAATAGACGATTGAATGATCGCTTGAGCTTGAGCATAACATTCACAAGCTTTTGTCTAGCTTGCTGGCATGCAGTATAATTTTTGACTACGCACAAGCTAGTCAAGCATGCAAAGGCCTTCTCACATCATGCATGGGCAGATAAAACCAAAAGCTAGATCCATGATACTACCTGACTACATAAATTAAAGCTACCTATCTCTATCTCTGCTGTCTAATCACCAGATTTCTTTGTATATATATCTTTTTTTTCCCACATCATCGATCGCATCCTCAGAACACCGAGACGTACCCCAGCATACATGTTCGTGTTATCAACATGCATGACAACACAAATATAGTAGTACTGTATATAATATAATGTTATTCACCACTCGCATACAACAGTAGTGATGGTAACTGCTAGTAGCAGTAAAAATAGAGTATCAGGAATTGAACCATGTAAACGGAGCAGCTAGGGCACAGGGATTTACACTGATGGGAATGATTTAGTGTCAGAAATATCTCGCAGATTATCTGCTGTCAGATATCTTACGTGCAGAGAGTGCAAGCAGCAGCTAGAGTAGTGCACTAGCACTGTACCGAGATGTGTTTTTTTTTCCTTTTCCATTCCATTCATTGACGATGGATGGATGGATCCATTCATGGCGAATACCCTTGTCTCTAGCATGTGTCATCTTGCTATTGATACGCGGTGTGGTACATCCATGCATGCATGGATGGAGAAAAGAAAAGAAAGCAGCAGGCGACGAGGCGAGGACGACGTGTGGTGGCAGAGAGCAGTGACACCGCGCTTTATTAGGGCAGGAGCCATGAAGAAGCTGCATATGCATGCATGCTCGCTCATTGCAACTATGCAAGGCGCGGCCATGGCCACCACCACCACCACCACACCCAGGTGGCCATGCAGATGCATGCCGCATGCTAGCGTTGGCAGGGGAGAAGGGGCCGGCCATGGTCATAGTGTAGCAGTGTGGCAACTGGTTCTGCCTCGGCCTCTTGCATGCTCGCTTCAGCTGAAAGCAAGGGTAGTGTGGCTTTGGAGTAGAAACACCGGAGAGGTCCGTCTCGTCTCTCTCTATCTCCCCCGTTTCCCTCCCCCATGCCTCAGCTAGCGTGACAGTTGTCTCACTCCACAGTTCGTTCATCAGAGAGAGAGAGAGAGAGAGAGAGAGTCCTGTGATTGATCTTCTTCTCAGTTCTCACTATAAATAGGGCAGGGCACTTGGGTCCATTCCATCTTCACTTCCTTTCCAGCACTACCTAGCTCACTCCATCTCTGAGCTAGTGCTCTCTAACCTTCTTGCTCTCTCTCTCTCTCTCTCTCACACACACTCTCTCTCTCTCTCTCTCTCTCTCTCTCTCTCTCTCTCTCTCTCTCGCCATGATATATACATATTGTTCTTGCACCCTTCTTCTTCTCAAGTGGCCGCCATTGCTGCTGCTTGGTCTTGTTTTCCTCCACATGAAAAGAACCCAGGTAGAACTTAATTAGATAGCTAAGATACATACATACTCCACGAACTGACGAGGATCTGATCGAGAGGGGAAGGAATGAAGGGTATGGAACAATCCTTGAAGCTCAGGAGGGATAGCGCCTAGGAAAACACATAGATTGGAGCTAGCCATGAGGAGAAAGAGAGAGAGAGGCAGCAGAGCGAGATGCATGTGAATCTCTGAATCTGCTCATCTCTTTCTCTTTCTCAAGGTTGGTTCTGTCTATCAATCTGAAGCGCTATCTATCCTGAGCTCCACGGCTTGTTCTTACCAATTAAATTGCCACACGCCCGTCGCTGCCACCGGCCGATCGATGAATAACCTGATCTTGGCGTCTGCCTCCTCTACTTGTTTTTCATGTTGCGATATATGATGCAGGTGAGAGGTCGTAGTAGTCTCGTCTGGCATACGGACATGTCCTAGCAAAGCTAGCTAGCTTTGCTTCAGATCAGGACATCACCAGTGCATTGCAGCAGTGTCCTGCTCCTGCTCCTGCGGCCGAGGTATCTCCTCCTGCTGGCTCCATGATTACTTTACTATATCCGTGCAAGTGATGAGGTGTGGTTGTGCTTAGTCTTCATGCATGCAAGCTTGCAAGTGATGGGCACGACCGGGTTTAACTTGCTATCGTACAGAGGGTGAGTAAATGCTGACCTAACTGGATTCAAGAGCATGTCCACCACCTATCTCCTGCATGCCGCACAATTCATTCATTCATTCATTCAAGAATATATTATTATTATCAAAACCAAGGAAATATGAGACGATAGAGTATGTAGTATCCATTATTTGGTACCGCATGCATTTACATAATACTAGTATATTACTCATGGGATAAGGATATTAGTCTATCATTAAGAAATAAAAATAGGCATAAGGAGTGCCCCCTATGCATACAAGAATGAAATATGATCCTGATGCCTCGGTGCCTCCCATGTAGTGTAGCACACAAGACCACGAGTGTAGTATAACTGTTGTGGTAAGTCTTGGAACACCCACTTGTTGTATGAGAAATTGAAATGGGCTGGTTACTCTTCTTAAAACCATCATAAATAATGTAAGCTCAAATTAGACAACCATTCTCAAAATTCAAAACTATGACAAATGTAAGAATTTGGCCAAAACTTTTTCGTCTCAAAAGAAAGACACCCATTCTCAACCAACCTTTTCCGTGGTGCATTTGTTTAGCACTGTCGATCATGGAATTATTTTTGCATGGACTTGTTTTCATTTGAGCAAGCGAGCCGCGTGCAGCGAAGCTCCGGCTTGCACAGTCCTACTACGTAGGAGTAGGAGTGTAGGAGTACAAGTGACCATGCATCACATCGCACAAGAATACAAGAGCGGCGAGCGGGTTTCCAGAGGCAAAAGCCTCACCACCTTTCCAGTCCGGTTGACATGCCTTGATGACTGCCATTTCAGGACATGTAGGTAGGGTAGGGGGCCCGGCGCCGGGCCGGATCTTCTACGCCACCGGACGCCCCATGCAGCTGCAATGACAAGTTGACAACGACGACACACCCCTCCTGTTCCTCGCAAAAACAACAAAAACAAAAAACAAAGAAAGAAATTAATGTGTGTACCGTCGGCAGCACGTAGCCTGGTGGCCCTGCTTGTTCTTCTCGTGAGTGTTTTGAATGTATTTCTGTACTACGACTAGCACAGTACCGGATGATATGATAATATTAATTAATTGAAATCCAATGTTCCCTGCCCCCCAAAATTTCAATGTTCTGTACTCTGGCAGAGGAGCATGCATTTGCTCCTCCCCCTGCCGACTGCCCTTCGTTTTATACTTAAATTTTCTCGTACATATCTGAATCGATGCAAAATTTATCGTTTCCTGCGTGCGTGCTGCCCAAACCGGGGACACCGTCCTCCACGGACGGCATTTTTTTTTAAAAAAAAAAATGCTACGAAGTACCTCTCAATCTCGGATGAAACACAGATAGCTGCACACATTTGTTTTTCAGCATAAAATGAAGCCTGCAATGCAAGCGGCATCATATCGCGCGCGGGTTTAATTAAATTAATCGGGTCTCGAATGACTCAGATCAGACTAGCTAGTCCGTGAACGCCACGGAGCAGCTACCCTACTGCTGCTAGTGCTAGGCCTCGGGATTCTGATACTGTACGGGTCAAAGGGGGCGCACACGTGTTACAGTGAAACTCCGGCTTCTGTTTGTTTCTGTGCGCTGATCGATCGGTGTACCCAGCACAGATCTGCAATGCTCTGAACTTGTAATCTTGCGTGCTAGGCTTCTGTGCTGAACCAGTGAGCCTAATACACCTCACCTGACCTGACCTGACCAGGTGCGTGTGCGTCTAATCAGAAACCAAAAACAAAAACAGCAAACTCTTACGTCTGTGGAACCGTACTCCTATGCAAGATTTCTTTAATTTGTTGAACACCGGGGAATTGATGACTTAGTCGTAATGTGATAATTGATCGATGTATGGCGCAAAATATGATCCAGCACACGACTGTGTGACCCTCCATCCGGTGAGCCAACCTGCAACCTGGGCTTTTGTGACCTGTTGTACACAATATGGTCCAGTAAGACAGTTTGACCCATTGACATATCATATAATGCAAATATTCTAGTACAAGAATCAACTAGAACAACGGCAAACACAGGCGACTCTTTTCAGAACATTGAAGCCTTCAAAATTCAGCTAGAAAACCAATTTTTTATGGTAGCCATCATTCTAATGAGTTGGACCATTTGGAAGGCCAGAAATGAGCTGATCTTCAATCACAACCAAGTCTCTGTTTAAGATTGCAAATCTTCTTTCTTCAAAGAAATGAAGCTGGTCTCCCTAAGGGTGAAGCCAGAACTATCTATGCTCTGTGATCAATGGATTCAAAACCTGTAATTGATAGCAGCCTTAGCTTCATTTTCTTTGTGTCTTTCTTTGTTTCTTAATTTTACGCACCTAGTGTCTCTTTTTTTAAACCTGTAAACTGCTTTATTATTTCTCAATAAATTGCCTGCGGGGGCTCCTTGCCCACTAGATTACTTTAAAAAAAAAAGAATCAACTAGAACAACGTCACGTACGATCTGGTGTGGACAATCTGTTGATGTTTGTGTTTGCTAGATTTTTTTTGAATGGCAAGTAACCTCTTTTTTCTTTAAGAAGAAGAATCTGGAGAAGCCAGGGCTCCTACAGTTAAATTATTAAAATGACTAAAGTTACAAAGTTACAAAGCAGTTATAAGGAACGGGAAAAAGAGAGGTCCATAAAAGAGAGACGGAAATTAAGGGACAAAGAAAGAAATGAAAAAGATCTGCATTAAGCAGCTAACAAGGCTAGAGTTTGCTTTCATGAATCATAACTGTCGTGCTGGTCCTGTCTCAACCTATAATGGAGCAGGTTAATCTCTTTGAAGAACATTCGGATGCAATCTTCTCGGTTTGAGCCAATTCCTCTAAAGATCAGCTCGTTTCTTGCCATCCAACCCTCTATATAAGTGCTACCCTTGACTAATTAGAAGTTGCTCTTGCAACTCATCGTTATCATCACCTATAGAGAATATAGTGAAGTATTTGAAGAGACACCCAAGCCCAAAAATGAGCTTTAAGTTTTAGCCTTGAGTATTAGCTAATGGTGCTCGAGCTTGAACTTTTTGAGCTAAGTGGAGATAGTAGCTTAACCTAAGTTTTTTAGACTCCTATGGTGCTCCAATGTGGAGTAGAGAGGTTGTGACAATAACTCGAGATCATGGGGAAAACCAAGTTGTCTCTTTGTCTTGTTTTTTTACTTGCTCTCTCTCATGCTTGCAACCTTTTTGTGTGAGAACTATAATTCATGTTAGTGTGCTTAGCATATATTTCACACCTGCTATCTATATGTTGGTTGAGTCAATAGTTTGTCTTCGAAGAAAAACTAAGGACCCAATGTGCTATCTGCTATAGGGGTTTAGAGGTTGCATGGATCAAGATTGTCACCTTAGTTTGTTAGAGCCAATTCACCCTCTCTCGGTCATTACAACAACTTCGGTATGTGAATTATTGTACATGTTGTGATAGTTTGAGAATGGATCATCCACTTTTTACCGTCATGAATGTCATCGGGAGAAATGTGGCATGGGTTGATTCATGGATCCTACATAATGAGTTGGAAATGGTCTTTCATAAATTTCAAAACTGCGCCAGACCAATTCGCTGAGGTTATGTGCAGGAGTACACCATACCCTCCATTTGTGTTCATTGACCCAAATTAAACTAAAACACTAATTTAAAACCAAACCAAACTGCAGCTACTACCACTAGTAGAAAAGAGTACAACGCCGACGTCTCTTTTTTATACTACAGGCGGTTGTAGTTATCACGCGCCTGTGGTGTAAAAAGAGCGGTGTCAAAACTACGAACCGTCTGTGAAGATGCATTTTCACAGGCGGTTTTCCTAACAGAACCGCCAGTAGAAATCATGCATTTCTACAGGCGGTTGTCCTAAGGAACCGCCACTAAAAATCATATTTCTACAGGCGGTTTTTCTAACAAAATCGCCTGTAGAAATCATGTATTTCTACAGGCGGTTCTCCTAAGAAACTGCCTGTACAAATCATATTTCTACAGGCGGTTTGTTAAGAAAATCGTCTGTAGAAATAATTTGAAATTAAATTTTTTGAGTTTTTCAAATGATCTTGTTTGAAAAAACTGTCAACATGAAAGTTGTAGATCTCGAAAAGTTATGAAACTTTGTAGTTGATAATTTTTTCATTTGACATCATCTTGTCGTCGAAAACTACGTTTGAATTTTTTAAATTTGAAATTCAAATTTTGTAAATGACCTCAGATGGAAAAACTTCCAATATAAAAGTTGTAGATCTTAAAAAGTTATGAAACTTTGTAGTTGACAACTTTTCCATTGGAATCCGTTTAGGGCCTCAAATAATCAATATATGCTCGGTTTGGGATAATATGTGGGGAACTAAACTCTTATATAGACACAAGTGAGTGATAGGTGGAGCGGTAGAGGAGGCTACGCGCAAGGGCAAGATCGCAGGTTCGAATCACACCGGCCGCGAAACACGCGATTTTACACGAAAAAAAAGCCAGTAGAAAGCGCGACTTGCGGGCGAATAGCCGATGATCCTTCCTTATATTAAAATCTTTTTTTCCTATTTTTAAAAACCGATTTCCTATTTTTTGGAAAAATATTTCTACAGGCGGTTGGCATAACTGAACCGCCAGTAGAAATGCATTTCCAAAGGCGGTTTTTAGTTACCGCCTGTAGAAATATCCCATTTCTACTAGCCTCCAGCGCAGGCGGTGCTGAAAAACGCCAGTAGAAATGGGTTTTCAGCCGCATGCGTCTGTACTAGTGTACTCAGACCAGCTTGGATCCATTTCAAACCTGTTTTCTAACTTCTTATCACGCTTATGCCTTGTTTTCTAACTGCACACCTACTAGTCTCATGGTTCATGTTGTTCCTAAGTAGCTTAAATCTGTCCCAACAACAGTAGATTAATATAACTTTCCAACAGGATACTTTACTCGGCTAGACTGTTTCTAGATAATTAACCTCGCCTCGCAAATAGACATTTCAAGGAAGACCTTGATGGCATCGCAAGTTTGTAACCATTGAATTGATGCTACTTTCTGAATAGCTAAGGTGCGTTACTGTAGGTGCTTGATGCTTCAGAAGCAACAAGCATTTCCTCCCAGCTTTTGTTTCTTCAATGAAATGCACAAGACGATTTGTTAACTAGCTGGGTTCTCAATGGAGCCCGGTGGTAGATGGGTCTGGTTCGTGGTTCCTTTTAGCATATAGTAAGGTATTGTTTAGTTTACCTCAAAATTAAAATTTTTTCAAGATTCCTCTATGATATTAAATTTTGCGTCATATGTATGGAGCATTAAATATAGTTAAAAATAGAAAATAATTATACAGTTTATCTTTAAATCACGAGATAATTTTTTGAATCTAGTTAGTCTATAATTAGACAATATTTATTATAAACAAACGAAAGTGCTACAGCTTTCGGCAATTGTACAAGGCCTAAGTCGAAGGGTAAAGCACTCAGACCCAAACAACGAGTCGTTGTAGAAGTTGCCTGTTTTTATTTAGCGCCGCCAGAGCGCAGATTACACCAGGTAATCATCTGTCATGCTACTCTGAAGTCTGAACTTTGTAATTTTTTATTTTCTGAAAACAGGCAGGAGTGAACAGATTCTCCAGTCCTCCTATCCAGGCCTATCCGAAACGTATCAATCAATCAATTTTATAATAACGAAACTGCTGCATTTTTTATCTTATCTTATCAACACAAACGCGCGTGGAAGAGAAAATCGTGCGTCGGAATGGGAACGTGCACTAGGCTGCCGCCGCCGCCCGCCGCCTGCCGTCAGTTCCGCGACAGGACGGCGGCGTACAGGCCGTGCGCCGCGAAGGCGAGGCCGAAGAGGAGGATGGCCCAGTCGGCGGCGCGCTGCGCGGCGCCCGCGGCGTGGCCCACGACGCGGAGGTGGAACAGCGCGGGCAGCACGAAGGAGAGCAGCGCGCACACCGTGCTCCCCACGAAGGACGCGAACGACCCGAACGCCGGCACGAAGCACGCGATCGCCGACAGCGCCACCAGCACCGCTACGCGGCTCGCGTGCAGGGCCGCCCGCTCCACGGCGCCGCCGCGCTTCCGCAGCCACCCGCCCGGCGCCAGCAGCCGCGCCTCCACGATCTCGTGGATCGGGTGCATCATCACCGGGAACGTCAGTGCCAGCGCGATGCACAGCACAACCTGCACGCATGGAAAGCAGCCGTTTTTTAGCCTCTGGTTTCGTTTCACCGATGGCGATGCGGCCGGCCGGCCGTGTTGTTCGTGTTTCCTGACTGACCTTGACGGCGGCGGTGGACCAGGTGCTGGGGAGGTTGAGCGTGATGATGTCCTTGGTGGCGTCGCCATAGGCGAGGTAGCCGCAGGCGCCGAAGCAGACGTACACGGCGGTGACGCCGGCGATGGCCTGGAGGAGCACGGAGCGGAACCTGCTCCGGTCGGCCATGGACGCCTCGAGTGCCAGCGTCATGCAGAAGCCCTCGAAGCAGAAGACGGCGAATCCGGCTGCGAACGCGACGCCCCAGAGCCCCTCGACCGCGGCGCGGCCCTGGAACGGCTGCTCGCCGCGCGCGGCCAGGAGCTGGAGGTCCTGCTTCACCACGGTGGCCACGGCAAGCACGGTGCACGCGTCGGCGAGGATGCTGAACTGCCCGAGCGACGACAGCGAGCGGACCAGCGACAGCGCCGCCTGGACGGGCAGCAGCAGCGCGAGGACCACGGTGGCCGGCGTCAGCGGGCCGTGCCCGTCCTCGGCGGCGAACACGGACGACACGTTCTGGCCGATGAACACTAGGTACGCCACGGTGCCGCCCGTCTGCGACAGGATGATGGTGGCCTCGGTGAAGTGCCTGCCGATCCGGCCGAAGCACCTCTCGCCCAGGTCGCCGTAGGTGTAGTTGCAGCAACGCTGGTGCTGCTCGCCGTCCTCCTCGGTCTCTTGCTCTCGCAGCTTGTCTCTGCATTCCAGCTTCATTTGGTGGATGGATGAAGCTTGGAATCAATCAGTAAGCTTAGATCTGGAGCAAAGATGAATCGAACACAGGTACTGTACTGACCAGCAGGAGCATGCAGTAGAAGGTGGCGGCACCGGCGCCAGCGACGCCGAGAGCGCCGGCGAGCCAGCCGGCGGTGCGGAAGGCGAAGGGCAGGCCGAGCACGCCGGTGCCGACGATGGAGACGACGATGTTGCCGATGGTCTGCGCCGGCGTGGCGCCCCTCCGCGCCTCCTCTAGCAGCGGCGCCTTCGCCTCCGCCGCCATCGGCCCCCGGCAAACCAACCAATGCCGTCTCTAGGAGGGGAGAAGGAAGCCTACCTCGAGCAACGAAGGAGGGCTTAAACCAGCGTCGCCGTCGACGTCGACGTCGATGCGTCTCTTTCCGCGATTCCTCTCTTTCCTATTCGTGCTCTTGGATCGACGCGCGCGGAGATGAGGATGAATGGATCGGATGATCCGGTCATGTCATCATGAGATGAGATGGTGTGGGCGTGGTGGGCGAGTACAGTGGCACGCATCCAGCGCTGTGCCAGGTGCGCGCGCGTGTTCTTGGCGGGGAACGAACACGAGGAATTGGCACACGTGGCTCACTGGATTTTGGCCACCATTTTTTTTTATTGGATCCTGGATTGGTTTGGCCCCGGCGGATCGGGTGGTTGGCCGGATCGTCGCCGGCGACCGTCGGGTTGTCGCGGTGGGGCTCAGGGATCGATCTGGAGGCGTCGAGTGGCTGACGAGAGGAGCAGCCGCGTGTAGCTAGCACGATCGTTTGTCGCCGTAATCTCATCGGCAGAGAAGAATCATGTAATGGCGAGTCATGGAAGAGCGGACCAATGATTAAGCACAATCCTTCTGTGTATTGTTTTCCTTTCGGATGGAGAAAATCTTTTTCTACGGTAGTCCGTTACTACGGTAAGTACATTTTGCTGCTAACTAGGCTTTTGGAACCGGAGGCTCGTTTTTCCAAACACAGTCCCTGCTGGCGACATACCTTGCTAGAGGCAATAGGGGCAACCAAACATGCCCTTTGACAAATCTAGCTTAGGAACCAAATGTATTGTTATTTCTATTTGGAATTTAAAAGCATTCTCTATGTGCACTGTTACTTCAAACTAAGAACTAGCTAACACTGCTACAAATGAGGCATTGGTCGATGTCCAAAATCGCCAAAAACCTCGGCCTTTTTGCGGCCCGAGGTTAAAGGCCTCTTTAACACCGGTTCGTAACACGAACCAGTGCTAAAGGGTCCTACCCAACGGCTATCGGGGCAGAGACCCATTAGCACCGGTTCGTGTTACCAACCGGTGCTAAAGGGTCCCTTTTAGCACCGGCCAGTGCCTTGAGCCGAGGCAAATCCTTTAGCACCGGTTTTTGCCCTGAACCGATGCTAAAGGTCCGGTTTATAGGTCGGCTACCTCCTCCCCTCTTACCATTTGAAACCGAGAGCATCATTGTTGTTCTTGAAGCTTCTTCTTGCTTGGTCTTCCTTTGTTTTTCATCTCCGATGTCCATCGTTGATCTTCTTCGACTCCGTCATCGTCTCTTCGTGCTTAGAGGTGACTAACTGCATCCTTTCTTGTCTTTGCCATGTTGTTTTTGGCTTGTGATTTTCCCATTATTTTGAGCTCAAATCCACTTTGTTATTTTCAATCATCCACTTTGTTATTTTGAATCATTCACTTGAAGTTGTACTAGCTAGCAAACTTTCGCTAACTTTTAGCCTTCTTATTGTCGTGGTCGTGAATATTTTTTATATATATATTGTACAGTGGTGTTTAAGACAAGAAGGGGGGAACAACCTATGTGCATATTACGTGTGCAAATTCATGATGGCACAAGTCAATCGAACACCCACAGAGACGCTCAGAGTATGTTACATGTCTATTTTCATTATCTACTGAATTATATTGAATAACTTATATAACTAATACCTTTTTTATTTATTTCAAATTAAAGACGGAATGGTTGAGGGAAAAGGTCATGCAAAAAGACCGAATCAAAGCTATCCAAGAGACGATAGCAGGATTTCTCCGCGAGCAAGTGATCAATCCAAACGGTGAGTTTCACTTCAACGGCAACGAAACTCTTATTCCAAACAATAATGATCATTTATATTGGTTTTAGACATTGGGAGAAAAAACTCTATGTATATATGTGTTACGAATTTTGTACTTATAAAACTATATATATATATATATATATATATATATATATATATATATATATATATATATATATATAGCTTTTTACATATCTATTTAATTTTTTATGTGGCCTATTCATTTTATTATAGGCAAAGCTTAATTATAAAGCTAAGCCTATAATTTTTATTTATATATGCTTAATATGCTTGTAATATATATATTAGTATATCAACATAAAATATGTATTGAAAAACCTATTATTATATAAAAACAATAAACAAAACCGAAGAAATGAATCGAAAAAAACCCCTTTAACACCGGTTGGTAATACCAACCGGTGTTAAAGGGTCGTGCAACGTGGCAACTTTGACAGGACTCTTTAACACCGGTTGGTATTACGAACCGGTGTTAAAGGGGGGGCTTTAGCCCCGGTTCCCGAAACCGAGACTAAAGGGTGGGCCTTTAGTTCTAGAAGGGCAGCACCGGCTCAGAAACCGAGGCAACATGCCGTTCCCGACCGGTGCTAATAACCGAACATACTGTAATTGTCCAAGCCCAGCGACACGCCTAGGCATCAAAGCACAGTCCCTGCTGGCGACAAGCCTTGCTAGAGGCAATACGGGTAACTAAACATGACAAACCTAGCCTAGGAAACAAATACAATGTATTGTCATTTTTATTTGGAATTTGAAAAGTGTTCGCATTAGTGTAATGTTACTCCGAACTAAGAATAATAGTTTGAGTTAAAACGAGCTAGTGATTAAAAGAAAGTCTATTTTTTTCATCCTATCTGTATCCATGTCTCAACTTTTCCTCCCTTATCCCTGTGCTCATGTGTGGACTAGGGGCAAATGCAACTTGTACCATGAAAACAGGTACCTATTACTCCAGTATATATCAAACAACATCTATATATTTTAATTGTAGCTAGTTAGTAATGATTAGTGTAGCTCAAACATGTCCTAAAATTCGTATAAATTTTAATTTTGTAAGGCACGCGTCTCAGTTTTCATACTCCTTACTAGCGCATAAACTTGCCATGCCATGGCATGATGATGAGATTGAAGCGGCCAAGAAAAAAAAGCACGACATGTGAGATATTATTTTTTGTAATAAAAAGCTAAGCACACATGTAGTGTGCTCATCGTCTATCGCCCGCGTCCAGAACCTGCCTAATACGTTCGCAAAGATTACCGCAAAGTTAAGATGGTGGCTTACCGCGCTTGCCGCGCGGTGCTTTCCGTGTCCAGAAACTTGCTTATGAACAGGTTTAATCACCTTTTGCGTAACCAATATGGTACAAAAATATTTCACTTAACTCTCGTGCTCTACCTAATCTTGTCGAAATATTTTTTCTCTCTCTCTCCAAAAGTCCAACGCGACGCGAGTGCCGCAAGCCTGCAATGAACATATGGGCTTAGGATGGTCTCATGGGCATGGCATATGGGCTGAAGGCCTAGGAGGCTACGAAACAGGCCCAACGGCCCGATTAACAGTTCTCGTTTTCAGCACGTGTGGATCCTGCAGTTCAAAGTAAACCTCACACACACACAAAAAAACCTTCGATGTGAAGGTGAAGCGCACCCGTGTGTGCATGTGCCTTTTTTTTTTGATAAATGCGTGTGCGTATTGCCCTGTTTTATTCCTGTTGTGCCTAATTGACCTCTAACAAAATGAAAAGAGCACAAGATGTGCAAGAGAAGCCGTGGATCGTGCATGATCGTTCTCTGAGCGCGGGAGTTTGCAGCAGATTCTAGGATGACTGAATGACTCATCAGGGGGACCTCAAGAAAGACGCATTGTTGATGTCATGTTCGGTACTTCGGTGACGACCTTTGTCAGTTAAATTACGCATGTTTGTAAATTTTGATTACATTAGGCCTTGATTGAGAGGATTTCTCCTCACAAAAAAGCCATGACTTATAAGGAATATTCCGTACTATAGTAAAGAATTGTTTTTCCTCGTTTAAAAAAAAGATGAACTAAAAGCCGATAAAACTAGTATTTCCGACTTCATTAGCTCCAACTTTCTCGAGGAGGCAGAGCCCCCCCAAAAAACCCTACCACATTTTTTTTCTTCTGCAATCATTTTGTGAAGCATAGAATCACTATTTATTGCAGATCTATTGTGAAATTATTAATACTAAGCCATCTGAAAAAACCCGTATAATGCATTTGTGCTCTTTTTCATTTAGCGCCAGAAGCAAAATAGTTTTTTTTGTACTACTTAACTATGTTACCTCTATAAACCAAACAAAACTCAAATATGGGTCAAGTAGCTAAGTTCGACCAAAAAAGGGCCAGGAAACTAAGAGAGACTTTTTTAATGCAAGGAAATCATTCTCTCTTGCTCATAACATACTTTTTTAGGGCTTGTATATGGGATGCAAGGCCCACTGGCCAAGACGAGACCATACAACACTTCTTTGTTTGGTTATTTGTATTGCTCTAACCAAGCTAGGTTGTTGATTGGTTGCACGAACTTTTGATCCATTTTAGAGACAACACATAAACTGAAAGTAGCCAAGTTGCATTCTGACAGTTAGCCCCACAAGAAATGGATTACAGTCTCATTTTTGCAGAGCGAGGCGATGAGAGAATCTTGTATATGAGTTCAACCAGCCCCAAGTTGATATATAGGCGTTCGTACAATACTTTTGTGCATCCCATGGGTCAGCTAAGGACCTATATACAAGCAACTAAACATGTTCTAACTCTATGGATGCATGCATGTAACTCTATCTCTATGAGAATCACTAAACGATTCAGATGAGAGATCTTGAAATTGACAAAGCCATCTCAAATCACCTCGCTATCGACTAGTACGTTGTTTACCCCTAAGAAAAATATCGTCAAATCCTAATATTAGCCGAGAAAAATACAAACATCACTTTGTGCTTAGAATTTCATAGGGCATCAACTCATGATCCATGTGTTGGATTAAGTTAATGTGAGTGAAAAAAAAAAGATACGAAGAAAACATGAACGAAACAGAGAGAGGTAAAAATGAGACGAAAGAAACAGAGAGGGGGGAAAATCCTACCGGAGACTACAAAGAATTATTAATAAAAAGCTAAGCACACTTGTAGATGAGGAAAAAAACAACCGGAGATTAGAAGAATCATTAAAAAAGCTAAGCACACATGTAGTGTGCTCTTGTTCACCTGTGGTAAGAGACACAAATATAGGAGACCAATCATCAATCGGTTCAATACAATCCATATAGGTAGATAGCTAACCACGCTTACCGCGTGGTGCTACCCGTGTCCAGGAACCGAGTTATGAACTGCTTTGCTCTTGTTTGCGTAATCAGTATGGCACAACTGTACAAGAGAAAGTCGAAGTATTTTTCCAAAATACTCATATATATTGTGTAAATATACGCGCGAGCGCATGCTTCCATATACACATGGGCTTTAGAGTGACAGGCCTAGGATACGGCCCGCGTCGCGTAACAACCAGCCACGACCCGAGTAACTCGACGGGCCCGCGCGCACCAGCAAGTCCAGCACCAGTGCACCACAGCTCCCCACTATCGTGAACTGATGATAGATGAGATGGTTAGGCTCACTGTACTGTACGCTTAAATCTTCAACTTGCTATGGGTGTTTATATATTTTTTAGATTTATTTCGAGATTCAAGACGATATGCTTTTCGTGGTGGCGACGTCTCCATCGACAACAAGACGTATGTGGTGACTTCGTAAATCTTAAAACCTATTGGCTCAGTCCTTCGATGATGTTTATAGGAATATGGGTTGCCTATATATGTTCAGAGGGATGAGTATGTATATGTATTGTGAGTGTGTGTTGTGTCGGTGTAATTCAAAAAAAAACACTCATCAGACCCGCGTGGCCGCACTTATATCACACATCCACCCCCCTCCCCTATCGCACACCCGTGCATTCTTCCTATAATTCCCAACCTAGTATGATCGTCTCTAAGCTACATCAACATTTACTTTTAGAGGAACATTTTCTATACTGGAGTAAATCCGAACCTAGCATGACTGTCTCTAAGCTACATCAACATTTACTTTTAGAGGAACATTTGCCTTTCAAATGACATTCCATAAGTGATCGTCTTTCATCAGCCGGGTGTTTGGTAATCACCTAACATGTATTTAGGCCTTGTTTACTTCCACCAAAAAATCCAAAATTTTTCAAGATTCCCCGTCACATCGAATCTTTAGACGCATGCATGAAGTATTAAATATAGACGAAAATAAAAACGAATTTCACAGTTTGATCGGAATTGACGAGACGAATCTTTTGAGCCTAGTTAGTCTATAGTTGAACAATAATTACCACAAACAAACGAAAGTGCTACAGTGTCGCAAAAATTTTTCTTCAGAAACTAAACAAGGCCTTAGATTGGTGCATATTCCTAACTGGTGGATGATGATGAGGGTCCATGGATGAATAGTGTTTGTTTGGCGGTCGACTTAGACAAGGACATCCACCAGAGAAGAATATTCTCTATAAATGATAAATACTAGATAAACTTGCCTATAATAATATGTGGAACAAGCTTGACACATGTGTTCTACTTTGCTTTTCAAACTGTAAGTCGTTTTGAGTTTTCTAGATCGATTGCTTTTAATATGTATTTAGACATAATATATATCTAGATGCATATCAAAAGCAATAAGATGTATTTGGAAAAAAAAAGCCGAAACAAATTATAATTTGGTATGGAGGAAGTAATATTTATCATTAGTGAATACATTAAGGCTTATTAATATGTTGAGAATTTTTATAATGGTTGGAGAGGCGATGAGAAGTGATTAATGTGTCTATGGTCGGTGGGTCCAGAACATAAAAAGCGATAAGAGGCGATGAGAGCAAGGCGATGATAAGCGATTCATGTGTCTATGATCGATGGACCATATGTGTCACGTTGCCTCCTATCGCCTTTGAAATTGAGGGAATTAGGATCCTCAAATAGAGAAGCGGTAATTCCTTTTTCGTAGTTCTTTTTTTTTAATAAAGGGTAAAAGGGTAAATGTATAATTTAAAAAATGTTTTTGAGTACTATAGGAGGTATAATTCAAGTAGTATAGTTAGATGTATTTTTTTTTGTTAGGGTTCATTGAACTTGCTGTTCTTGCGCTTCTCGTGGTACCTCTACACCCTCGCCTCCCGCTCTGCCGCCGCGGCGACCACAGTGGCGGTGCCAGCGGCGCCCGGAACAGCGACGACAGCGGCCACGGCATCCATCGGCGACCACGTGGCCGTCCATGCGGCGGCTTGTAGGCCACCGGGCTGCGCCCACAGCGGTGCAGCGCCGTGGTGGACGGGCGCCATGCCGTCCGCCATGTAGCCGCCGTACCCCGTGACATAGGCCGCGGCGAGGTCGACGTCGGTCGGATAGCAGGTCGAACAGGCTCATCCAACCCTCCGCGCCGCTGTTGCTGGTGGTGAAGCTGGCCAACGAGCTGCCGTTCTGGGGGCTACCTGTGCCCTGTCCCTGCGCGTGCGCGGGCGCCGCCGCTGCCCATGACGACGTCATGTCGATGCCATCGGGCGCGAACAGGTTGTTGTACACACCGGACGCCGCCGCCATGGTGGCGGCCATGGAAAGAGGCACGCACCATGACTGCATCCGCGCGCTCCGTGGCTATCGCTCTGTGGACGTCGTGTTTGAGGGCGAGTGGCTCGCCGTCATCGACAAGCCTGCTGGCGTGTACTGCAACGCCCTCCTCACCTCCTTCCCTTGCCCTGCCGTCTCAGGAGAAGACTGAACATACAAAGAATCTGATTTTAGGTGACAATGGCACTGCTACAGTTTGCAAAATGTGATTCTACATAGCTCATTGCTTGTGATTTCGTATGTTGGTCATCCGGTGTCAGTGATATTGATGATTTGGATGATGAAATTGATAAATTTTAGGTAGTTTGTGATCTGTGTGCAATAGAACGTGTTGTCTTATGTATTTCTTTCTGTCAATGCTTGCTTTGGTTTAGATTTTAGGTGGAATGAAATATATATGGCCAACAAGCAGATATACAAGTTAATTCTGTACTATATCATCGTTTTATATGATGATGTGTATGATTCATCAATTACTTAATTCTTGAAGAAGAAAAGGATATGTGGATTGGAATCAGGGATGACCTTGCTTTAGAGCAGACTGATCCAAGCTAGGATGGATATCCGGCAGAAAGCAGTTCAGAGTTGGCATATTTCCTTTATTACCACTTGGGCACTTTTACTGATTGCAAAAGCTATCTGTATATTTATCTCCTCCCACATCGATCAAATCAGTTATATATATAAGTAATTACTGCCAATTCATTGATGCTTTTTAGTTAACGAATACCACTGAACTGGGACAACATTGATTCTGCTTGGTGTATTGGCTGCTAGTGCTAGATTAACTGACATCTGAAACTATGAATGTGGTGAATATATTGGATTTTCTTTTTCCTTGAGAAGCTTAGATATAATTGCAATGTTCGTGAATCATCATTAGTTTTTGCCAGAAAAGGCCCATGGCTTTGTCCTGATTTATCTATGACAGCCCCAGTAAATAACTTATGAAAACCGTGCTCTGCTACGAGAGCAAAGAAGGCTATTGCTAACACCATACACTCATTCAGTTCCGGTGTGTATAGTACAAAGCATTCAACCAGAAATTAAGCGTGCACCAAGTCCACCCACTTTCACGAACAAAAACTTACAGATTTTATAGCACTAGTAAAGACTCAATGTGTGACACAATATATTGGTAACGAGGTTCTTAAAGCGAGATATTTCCCCAACTCAAATATTCTACAATGTAAGGCTCGAGCTGGAATCTCATATACATGGAGGAGCATAATTGATGGGCAGCTCCAGCCTCCCCGCGCCGCCCTAGGCTGGATCGAGGCTAGGCGGCCGCCTCCTCGTCGCCCTAGGCCGGACGAGGGCAGCTGTGGGGTCATCGCCCCTGTGCACGCACGAAGGCAGCCATCGCCCTGCCCTAGCCTCTGGACCTCTCCCTCTGGGGCTCGATCTGGAGTGCGAGGATGGGGAGAAGGGAGAAAGAGGCGTAGGAGGGGGCGATGGTATCTGTAGGAGGAGACGGTAGGGTTTCAGTTTCAGGAGGTTATATTTGAAGGATGGTATATCTCAGCCATCCATTTCATCATTCAACGGCTGAGAGAAAGATGACTTTATTTGGGCTGAATCTGAGCATCATTTTGAGGCCCAAAACAGTCTAATGTTTTTTCTTTTTATTTTATATAATAAACTTTGAAAAAAGTTTTTGAATAGTAAAATATTTTAATTGAACAAGTCATCAACAACAAAGTTGTACAAATTATCTACATCTATAACTTTTGTTTTGTTCATTTCTCCATCTGACTTTCTTTGAACCATTCAAAATTTGCATTTCAAAATATTACAAACTTAAATAGAATTAGGACAGAAAATGATTCCAAATCAAAAAGTCAACAATAACAAAGTTGTATAAATCAATGAGATCTACAAATTTTATTTTGGTAATTTTTTTATCTGACACCATTCGAACAAAGTGGCAGTATACATGTCCATAGTTAGATACATCTTCATAATCTTCCCATAGAACTATGTGAGAGATATATCAAATAATGAACAATGTGTACTATCACTTGGTTAAAATCATTTGAGTTTTTTATGTAACAATTATGTCACATAAAACATGCGATGATGGATAAAAACTAGGTACAAGTTTTAGTAAGAGATTGAAAGATAGAATACACATGTTCAACAATTTATAAATTTGAATTTCTATATAAGAGAACTTCAAATTTAATTTTGGGAACATAATTGTTTTCAAACTAAAAATTTATGAACTAGAAATTTAAATTTCTATATATAAGAACTTTGGTTCCGGTCATTTTTGCTTATGAGTTTGTTTGTACAATTCAAAAATTTAAATTTTAAATATGACATCTTTAAACTGAATTTTGAGATTACTTCTAATGAAAAAGTCGTCAACAAAACATTTATAGAACTCATCAAGATTACAAATTTTGTTTAGATCATTTCTCTATCTGACTTGTTTGAACAATTCAAAAAATAAATTCAAAATATGATAACTCAAAAGTCTTTTATTTGTTGCTTTCATATACATGTTGCATATATTTTTGTTGTTTTGTAGATATAAAAAGTACATGCCAAAATATGTAAATATATATTTCATTCGTGTCCTTCAATGGTAGTCTAGTAGACTTAGAATCTTAAGGTCTCAAGTTCGAGCTTTTGTTTGGCATTTTATTTTTTTAATTATATTTTCATTTCGAAGACTCGACTGGGCCGGCCTGCTGCGGCCATCTTCCTTGATTCTGCCCTCGTTGGGCTGGCCCAAACGCTTAACTCAAGTTGAAAACAAGATAATATAACAAAGTAACAAATTAGAATAAAAAAGAAGAATAAAACACCACATAGAAAAAAAGGAAAAAGTAATAGAAAAGACAAGAGAAAGAAAGAAAACTCACCTACCTAATGGGGTTTAGCTTTATAAAAATATAAGATATACATAGCCCCAAACTGGCTATAAGCTCAACATTATGTCTGCTTACAGCCTATTATTATGTTTGCTCTAATGTGCACAATCACATCCAATGCTGTGTCCGAATAGACTAAATAGCCCTAACGGAGCAGTGTCACATCTAATGTAACGTGTTCAAATAGACTAATAGCCCTAACTGAGCACCGTCACATCCAATTATATGTCCGAATGGACTAATAGCCCAAACACGATTGTAAAACTTAGCGCTGTCATGTCTCGGTAGTGTGAACTTATAGCCTTATAACCCTATAAGTGAACCATATAGCATCAACTTGATCAAATGACTTGTTATAGCTTAGTGGTAAGTGACCAGGAATTTGGGAGTGAGGACTGAGTTCGATTCCTGTATTAATTTGCTATAGTTTTTTAGCCTTAAGTTGCACCAACTTGATCAAATAACTTGTTATAGCTTAGTGGTAAGTGGCCGGGACTTTGGGATGGAGGACTGAGTTCGATTCCTATATTAATTCACTCTAGTTTTTTTTTCATTTTTGTAGCCTTGAGTTTTCTTTCCCGTATTATGGGGTACATATTTCTGAGTTTATTTTTTTTCATACAAAAGTTAGATTCGGGTACCATTTAATAATATCCAAACAAGACAATAGATGCATCAAAATTTCATCTATCCACAAATTCTAAACAGATAATAAAAAATAGAACGAAATATGAGTTCTTCACTAAGAGCTTCGACATTGAAAAATTATGACTTCAAACACTTTCCAGTCACAGTGTTATGTAACTTCCATTCAGCTCAAGTACTGAATCAGAGATCCAACTTCAATCTCATTGCTTGGCTCTGTCAGCAAGTGCCTTCGTAATTGTGTCCAATCAGTATATATGATTACAAATTCAATGTGGCTTCTACATTGAAATATTCAACATAATTGACAAAGAGTCCAAGAGTGAAAAACATGTTGAAACCAATACCAAAAGTAGAAGTCAATGTTTTACTGTACACGCTTCTTTCAGCAACTCTCGGTGCTGTATTTAGAATATGAAATAGACTCATCCAGGAAAACTCTTGGAGGCAATTATGAGTAGCGAATCACCACAATAGTTCTGCAAAACAAGGTTCAGAAGTACCAACCTAAGTTAACCATCTCAGAGCTTTTCATCAGATGAAGACGTTGGTGGTTCTCCACAAACATTCTGTAATCAGAAAGCTGGAAGGTCAGAATAATCTAGGATGACTTGTTGGACTCAGACTCATTTGGTAGCTTTCCAGTTTCCACAGCAAGGCTTGGGTGTTAATGCCACCATAGGATGATAGAAGCCAGCAAACACAGGCATTATGGTTTAGCCTTTTTCAACAAATAACAGAGCAGCGATCCAAAGTAAGCATTTGAGAACCATGAAGTTTTTAGCAACAGAAAAAACACTCTTGATACATGTATCTAACAAAAGCATATACTTTTATGGCAGGCCTTATAAGTTATATAACTAGTCATTGTGCTTCATTCGCCTTTCTTCATGAATCCTACTAAGCTCAGCTAATTCCGTTCTTAATCGTGGTATTAAATTAATTGAAACCTTAATCCAATTCTATCTACTCTTCACGAATCCCAATTTCCAAGAAAGACTGTAAAGTCTGTAAGAGCACATGGGGATTACTACATACATAGTATGTGGACTTTAATTCCCTACAAATAATGCTGGAATTGTAAAAGATTGTTTTACACAGAATTATGTTAGACCACCCTGCTTACACGAAAACAATTTCAAGCAGCCACACATCATTCACTTGGCGATCTTATCAGCTAAGAATGCAACAAATCAACAACAGCCAGGACCGCTGATAGTCGCAAATTCAAAACGAAGCATCTTCACAAACATTCAGGCAGAGAACAGAGCCAGGCACTCACCTCTCCTTTCCCTCGTTGCTCCTGCGGCGCCTTGGCCATCGTCCCAACTGTGAGGCTTGCGGCTGCGTGCGAGGCTTCGGGCGGACGGGCGGTAGCGGCGGACTCGGCCAGGGCGGCGGGCGACGACGAGGGCAGGGCGGCGGCCGCGGCCTGTGAGGAAGAGCGCGAGTGAAAAGCGGCGGCCGCGGCTGCGGCTGCGAGGGCACGAAGCGTGGCCCCTTCGGTGGGAGCGATGGGGGTGGGGAGGGGAGTGGAGGGTGCTGTGCGATGATCGTATTGCCCTTCGACAAATAAAATCAATAAAAATGGCTTTTCTGTGGAGGCGATGAGAAGCGATGGAAAGCGATTTCAACCATTGTAAAAGGTCTCTAATATGTTATATCTTTTCTACTTAGTAATTATGATGTTAAGATTATTTTTATGAGTGTTAATATGTTGATTAATGCAGGTTTTGTGTGCCAATAGGGTAGTAGTGGTGCTAATTAACATATTCTGTCCTTCAGGTGCAAACCTGTTAGCAGGTGTGGCGGCTGGCTGGTTTGGAAGAAGCGAGGGAGCAACTGAGTTTCTGCTGCAACAGATTATGGAGTTGAAAGATGAGGAGACTAAATTGAAATGTACGTATTTTTCTTATGAACAATTGGTGGCAAGAAAGGAATTCTGTCAGAGAAGGTGGACAACGAAGGACACCAGAACACCTAGCAATTTTGTGTGGGAAACAAGCTATGGAAATTAAAGACTTGCACAGGCCTGAAACGGTGGGGAGGAGGCCAGCAAATTCAGCAGGCTTCCTCAAAACTGAATGTTGATGCACCGTAATTTTGTCAAAGTACTTCTTTTTTTCACCGAAGTGGGCTGAAGGACTTGGATGCTAAGAAACAGGCCCCGTGTCCTAACAAAGTAACAAACAAGCCATGTGGATCCTGCACTTCTCTCGTGAAGCTGAGGCGCACCGTGTTATCAGTGTGTGTGCACCTTTTTTTTTCCCCTTTTGGATTTTGATTTGATAAATGTGTGTGCCTTTTTTTTCCTGTTAATAAACGCATGCGCCAAATTGACATGTCCAACAGAAAAACGAGAGCACAAGACGTGCAACTGTGCAAGCAGAAGCTAGAGTTTGCAGCAGATTCAGAGATGACTCGGGTGGAGCTGGAGACTGATGCACTATTAGTAGCACGTACGGTACTTGAAATTGATGAAGTCATCTTGAATCGACTCGCTATCGACGAGTACGTTGTTTACCCCTAATAAAAGTATCTCAAATTCTAAAATTAGCCCAGAAAAATACAAAAATCACTTCGTGTTTAGAATTCCATAGCACATCAACTCATGACCCATGTTTGGATTAAGTTAATGGGTGAAAAAAAGATACGAAGAAAACATGAACGAAACAGAGGAAAAAATGAAACAAAAGAAACAGAGAGAAGGGGGAAATCCTACCGGAGATTGCAAAGAATCATTAATAAGAAGCTAACACTTGTCTGAGATAAGGAAAAAACAACCGGAGATTAGAAAAAAATATTAATATTAAAAAGACAAGAAAACATGAACAAAACAGAGAGACGAAAAGAAATAGAGAGAGAGAGGGGGGGGGGATCCTAAGCACACTTGTCTGGATAAGGAAACAAACAATTGGAGATTAGAAAAATCATTAAAATTAAAAGCTAAGCACACATGTAGTGTGCTCGTTCACCTGATAAGAACCTGGTAAGACACAGATATATAAATTAGGAGTATGGTTCAGTTCAATACAATCCGTATAGGTAGATAGCTAACCACGCTTACCGCGTGGTGCTACCCGTGCCCAGGAACCGGGTTATGAACTGCTTTGCTCTTGTTTGCGTAATCGGTATGGTACAACCGTACAAGAGAAGGTCGAAGTATTTTTTTTTCCAAAGTACTACGCGCGAGCGCATGCTTCCATGGACACATGGGCCTTAGATGACAGGCTTAGGATACGGCCCATGTCGCGTAAAAACCAGCCACGACCCGAGTAATTGCTCAAAAAAAAAAGAGTAACACTCGACGGGCCCACACGCACCAGCAAGTCCAGCACCAGCGCACCACAGCTCCCCTATCGCGGACGCCGCCGGCCGAAAAAACGTCGGCGTCGGCGTCACCGTCACGGCCCCTGCCCGTGCCCGTGCCCGTGCAGGCCCGTCGTCACACTCATACATCTCCTCCCCCTCAACCTCAAGCCCTGACCCTCAGCCGCCTATATTTCTACAACCACGTCGGTTTCGCCGGCTCTGCCTCGTCGTGACGTCGTGTGTCCGGCCGAGGAGGAAAGCAACTAGCCAGCCAGTGCCACCCGATCGAGATCCGCCGGCCTATGTCGGAGTCCGGCAAGGCCGACGCGCGACCGAGTGTCGCGCCGGCGCTGGTCGCCGCCGATGGCGATGCCGGGGCCGGGCCGGCTGACGCTGGCGGCGTGAGGTCCATGATGGAGCGGTGGAAGATGGACGGCGCGGCGGCGCGGGCGCGGCTGCTGCTCCGAGCCCTGGCGTGGCTCTTCTCCCTCCTCGCCCTCGTCGTTTTGGCGTCCAACCAGCACGGCGGCAGCCAGGACTTCCGCAACTACCCCGAGTACAAGTCAGTACACCGACCAGTAGCACCCATTCTCGATCAACCATTGCAATCCATTGCTCTCGATATCGATCGAGTGCTGAGTTTCCAATCGTGCAGCTACTGCCTGGGCATCTCGATCGTGGCGTGGCTCTACGCCACGGCGCAGGTCCTGCGCGACGTCCACCGCCTCAGCTCCGGGAGGGACCTCATCGCGGCGAGGAAGGCGTCCGCCGTCGTCGACTTCGCCGGAGACCAGGTGGGTTCATTCGGTGCGCCGTGCGCGTGTGCCCGCGCGTCGCGGGGCTCGCAACGATCCGATCCAACCACCCATGGGCCAACCTGGCGGCGTCGTGTCGCCAACCGCCGCCGATTACTACGTTCCTTGTCTGTCTCGCCTTTTTTTCTGATGGAAAAACTGGGAGCGTTGGTGCAGGTCGTCGCTTACTTCTTGATATCGGCGATGTCCGCGTCGGCACCGGTGACGGATTACATGCGCCAGGCGGCGGACAACCTGTTCACCGACTCGGCGGCGGCGGCGATCAGCATGGCCTTCTTCGCGTTCGTGGCCATCGGCCTCTCTGCTCTCGTCTCCGGGTACAACCTCTCCATGGAGGTTCTTGTATAGCCTGTAAATCACAACTCTCCATTTCATGTGTCACGGCACGTTACCCAACCCCAACATTGTGCATATAATATTGCCTCCAGTTGTTAGTTGACCATTTTTTCTCTATGATCAACAAATTGCTTAGTCAAAGCGGGTGTATTGGATTTCATATTTTTGCAACCCAAGGTCTGCTATGCTGTGTGGAATCGATGATGCCATTATCTCCCCTTTTTTCAGAAGATGAAATAAGTGTTTACTTGTAACTACTGTTTAATTTACATAGACCATGCATGCTATCCTAGGATCATGCCAACCGCAACAGCCTTTGCTGCTGGGAGAGGCAGGCCGGTATACAAACAATCGGTCGAAAGAATACAGAAAGAAAACTGAAAGAAGAAAGAAGGATTATGGGCATATACTATACACAAGACTAACATTACACTACTAACAAAAACGATGACATGGCTATGCATCCCCAACCTGTCCCCAATGTTCTTGAGGAATTGGTATCTTTCTGTCGTGGAAAGAAACACCAAGAGGGCAAAAGGTGGGCATTTATGTATCACTCCAACTATCTGCGTCTTCATCGTCACTTCCCACTGCCTGTTACATATGATGAACAACAGAGATCGGCAAAAGGCCAACATTAACATCAAAATGGAAGCTAACTTGTCGCGCAAATGAAGCTGAAGTTAAGCGCAGAGAGACAACCTGTCGGATGGCATTTGCCTTTTCTATGATAGCGGCAACCTTCAAGTTTCTAGTACTGGTTCTAGCAGGTGATCTCATGGCTGTTGGCTTAGCAGGAGCAACCGGTTTCAAGCTGAAGGTCTGATCGGAAAGCAAACAGCAAACAAGTTAGGGAGAATGCACACATATTTGAGTTTAATTTTGTTTCTCAAGGAGAAAACATTTCATTCGCCAACCTTGCTTCTTATCTGTTCTAGCAACATGTTTCTCTCATTAGGCTTCAGCTTGTCAGTTGATGGTGCAAGCTCTGAAACCTTTCTCATCTGCAAAAATATAGATGGCATTAGGTTAATACAGGGATCGTAACTACGACACAGAAAAAATAGATCAGGATGAGGACAAATTACCGAGCTTCTGTCGTGAGCAGCAACAGCGTCAACGAGTGGATTCCTTGGAATGTTTTTTATGGAAATAGGCTTCCTGGTTAAATGATTGTCGGCAATATTTGACTCAAATTGGCTCTCTTCTACTAAAACACCATATTTAGGATGAAGCATCTGAGGTCCAACAGTCCATCCCATCACAGGTGGCTGCTCAGCATGCACATAGCAACCTTCATCAAGGCCAGTGACCAACTCACTTTTATCACCAGGCCGTTCCAGTAAAGGGCCTGGGTTGCTAGCCTGGTTTCTGTTTTCCCTCTCTAAATTGTATTCATCATGTGGATAATCTTGAGATGCCATTGATTCTAAGCTGCACAATGGACCTCCTGGTTGATCGTCCTCGGAGCTCCCCACATTATGTTCTTGTAAAATTTGACTCTCTTGGCCATTCCCTTTCAACAGGGTGCCTGGTGCAGAATGCTTTGCTGTGTCTGAAGGTGCCTCACTTGTACCAGACTGATGCTTAACACCGTCCTCTGATGCATTTGTAATATGCTCTTCATGGTCTGAAGTCTTTGAGGATGATTCACCATGCTGATGTTGCTGGTAACACCTATTTTCAGAAACATGTCCTGCTGGGGTGCTTTCCATGTTGCCAAAAGCATCCATTGACTTATCATCTCCAGATGCAGCTCCATGTGTTTGGCAGGGATACTCACTATTTTCTCTAGTATCTGGTTTAGGGTCCTGCAGTTCATATGCAGGTAATGGAAACAGAGGTTCTGGTGAGTATAAAGCTGTTCCATCTGTCATTCCAGAATCATCCAGATGTTTCTCATCTGCTGTTGTTGATGTGACCCCAGCATCCAGGTGTTCGTCAACTCCTGTTGCTGATGAAGAAATATGCCCCTCTTGCTTAATGTCCTCTGAAGCCTCTAAGGATGGTCTGTGTTCAGTCCTTGCAACATCAGTTACGTCAACCCTTGCCGATAATCTTCCAAAATCTACATTTTGATCATTATGATCTATCGAAGAACTCTCACATTTATCTTCTTTGATTTCTTGAGAGGGTACTGGTTCTATAGATCTATCTGTTGGATCAAGCAAACCTAGCCTGATATCCATCTCTCGGCTTGATACCTGCAAAACAGGATCTATTACGCTCGCAGGCTCAGTCATACAGCCTTTTCTACTCAGAAGTCCTAGACGAGGCTTCCCAAGCCTCCACTGGAGAGGAGGGAGAGGGGGTGGTGCTTGAGGATCTTTGTAGGAATCATTTTGAAATTGTACAGTGGGTGGCGGACCAGGAGACAACTGATTCGTTTCCTCACTGTCACTGCTAGGCATGGCAGAAATACAAGTCAACACTGTTGTGTCAGCTAGTACTGGTATATTTGAAGAACATGGTGCAGTCTGGGAATCAAATTCAGTTGAGCAATCAGATTCCTTCACTGATTGTGGAGCAACTTGAAAGTCTAATTTAGGGGGTGCATGAGTTTCCTGCTCTAGCTCCCCAGGAAGAAGGTTTGGTTGAGCATCTACAGATTCATCAATCTTATCTTTAACCAAACATGGAGCGACTTTGGAATCACGGTCATCCGAGACATGGTCTTCTGATTCAAGATCCACTAAAGCGGAACTGCTCAAAGGAGGGTGATCTAATTCATGTATATCCTCATCAGTTGAACATGGAGTGATTTGAGCATCATGTCCATGTGGAACACAAACTTTTGATCCCCGATCCAGTTCATCAGCATTGCTCAAAAGAGGACCATCCAGTTCGTCGATCTTCTCATCATGCAAAGGAAATGGAACTATTTGAGAATCATGTTCACCTGACGTACAACATTCTGACTTCTGTTCTGCTTGAAAAGAAGTTCTCAAAGAATGATGGAATGATTGGAGGATCATGTTCATTCTGACTTCAAGATTGTCCTTAGTCTCATCAACTGAATGTGATGGAATGATCAGAGGATCAAATTCAAATCCACCAAAGGCACAAACTTCTGGCCCCTGCGCTAGAACAGGTTTGCCCAAAGGAAGGGCCTCATTCTTCTCACCAGTTGAACGGCGTGGAAAATCTTGGTTGTCATATTCATCCAAGGCACAGGCATGGACCACTGGTTCCACTGGTACAGTAACATCCAGTCCATCTACTTTTTCATTAATAGAAGAATGTGGAACAAGGTCAGCACAGATTTCCAACTCTTGTTTCACTTCAACGTCGTTTCTTAAAGGAAAGAAGCATTCTTCACTAGTCTTCTCCTTATGCAGCAAAGGGGAGCTACTACGAGAATCAACTCCAGACAAGCCATGCAGTTCCTGCTGTATAACCACTGGAACAGAGAGCATATTTAATTCAGGACTTCTGTTATCATTGGAAAACTCAGGAGATTTTAAATGGGAATCTACTCCTGTTTTCTCGCCCTTGTCCTTGAGATCTTCTTTACCAGAAACAGTCATTGATGTAGTACCTTGTGCATCCACAGCACATGAACATTCAACACACTCAGAACAGAACTTAGAATGAACACAGGCTTCCTTGTCTAACTTCACTGGCAAGGCTGAGTTATAACATGGAAGATCTGACTCTCTGACCAGAAAAGCATTTGGAGTTTTGTTAGAATCTGAGGCTGGTTGACTGTGGGAACAGTCAGTGACAGATGAAAAATCTATCTCATGATATTCATGGCAGAAGGATCTGAAATCATCTTCAGTCATAATTTCTGATGGTAATGGTGCTTCATCAGGTGGAGTTGCAGGTTCCCAAAGGGCATCAGCAGTTACACCCATATTGTCATGTTGTATTAGAAGTTCTGAAAGGAAATCCTCTTCTTCAGGGAAATATGGTTGGCAGTTCATACTGGAAGATGGATAAATTTGAGTATGGCTCATCAAGTAAGCAGGATCCAGGAACGGGTTTGTACTACTAGAATCTTGAGCGTGCATCCCCCACGCCAAATCTTGATCAGCATCCACTGGTTGTTTCCCAACTGTGTTACTTTGCAGGGTTACTGCACCATCCTTGTTCAAATCGCATAGAGAGAGATCTTCAGCATTATGACCGGCCTCTTCTAGTAATTCCTCTTGATAATAAGATTCTACTAGAAATTGTGTACCATCATCCCTGCCACTACATTTTTCACTTGTAGTCCCTGCAATAAGAGGAGGATTATTGTCTG
Source organism: Sorghum bicolor (assembly GCF_000003195.3). NCBI lineage: Eukaryota > Viridiplantae > Streptophyta > Magnoliopsida > Poales > Poaceae > Sorghum > Sorghum bicolor. Next base: position 2,904,157 of record NC_012870.2, read on the forward strand.
TCTGCAACATACTCTTCTTAGAGATATCTTCTCTTGAGTCATCTACTGCCCCAAGATTTCTGTGAATAGGTTCCATTGTTTCCAAATCTTCCCTCGAAGGAGACTGTAGTTGCAAATCCAGCCTAGTGGCTTCTTCCGTTGAATTTGTAGCCAGAACCTCTGCCTTTTCAGGATGTATGTTAGAATCAATGAACTCTTTGGGAGGTACCACATCATTTGCAAATCCACTAGTAGTTGATTCTTCTGCAACCGCAAATTCACCAACCTCTGGAATTTCTTCCGTTTCAGTCAATTCATGTTGCTCTATGAAGGATCCACTAGTAGTTGATTCTTCTGCAACCGCAAATTCACCAACCTCTGGAATTTCTTCCATTTCAGTCGATTCATGTTGGTCTACAAAGGAACTACTGGTGTTAGGTAGAAAGGAAGTACTAGGGGCTAGAGGGACACCAATCTCTAGTGCTTCAGTATCATCGCTAAATGCACAGGACGTGGGTGCAAGTGTCTCTCCTACATGAGATTCTGTCTCCTCTTGAGAAGCTGATACACCTGAAATGACTCCTGGAAGCTTCTGAGCATCAGTGAAATCCCTGGCCACGGCACATGCTTGCATAGAATCATCCTTGCATGTGTTGAGGCTAGTTGGACAAGTCCTTTGTTCAAGCACAACAATTTGATGGTTCTCTGCAACATGCTTACTGAAAGTAGTTGATAGGCCATCATCTAGTAAAGAGTGCATGTCTTCAGCAATCTCATCATCATATGATTCATACAGTACATTATTGTGGATGCTTGAATGTTTTGGTGAAATTCCTGAATAAACAGAATACCCATTCAAAATGCAATATCAAGTGAGGCATGCGACTATAGCATTTTTTTGAAGATTAAGGAAAAACATAAAAACTAATTATCAACATACCATCTTGACGCTCGTGGATGCCATCAGGATCCAAACCTGATGGGGTTTCTTTAGGAACTGTAACATTGTCGACTTCTACATCATTCATCCACATAACATGATCCTTATCGGGCAGCGATGCAAGTTTGCTAGGTGAACTTCCTGATTCTAGAGATCTGCCTTCATCAAATTCTTTCTTCAACTCCTGCATTTCCTCTTGGTTTGGTTTGGTAGGGTGGAGAGACAAATCATCAGCACTCCCAGAACTGATTTTATCTTCGTCTTCTGAAACATCATTAGGTTTGCTCAATACCATAGAAATATCATCCAGTACAACATCCTGGACATGCTCCACTGGATGACGTGCTTTATCGGTGTAATTGTTGCAGCCGATAGCCATATCTAATCAGACAATACAATAACTATGTTAGTAAACGAAAAATAGAGGTAAAGCTAAAACAAGAAAGTTATATTTACTGTAACAAATGAGAATATTTTTTTATCGAAAGACTTGCTACTTCAAGTAAGAATTACCATCCAAGTAGCTAGATGTATCGGGTGACTGTTTATCCGAATTATGGATAGCAGCAGCATGATCGTCACTCAAAGAGTGAAAAGCTTCCTCATTGTTTTGTGCATCGCCATTTTCAGAAACTACACTAGATGATGAGCTCACATCCATTAGATCCACATCATTAGAAGGCTCTTCATCTTTGGGCCAGTCAACACCATTCAATTGTCTGCCAGATTGTGAACCAGAGTTTGGACCATTAGTGGCTGACACTGTGGGAGCAGAATCACTTGCAAGTGGCAAGTCCATGCAGGTTGGTTCTCCACCACTGCTTGAATCGTCCAACTCTGTTGAGGAGTCTATTGCAGGAACTACTTCTGGAGGTTCTGCATACAATGCATTTTCACCTTCCTTGTTGTGACGGTTCAATTCAACCAGTTCAACGCTGGCACTGGGATCACATTCAGTTTCCATTTCAGGATCTTCTTCATCTTCCAAGTCCATGTCATTACAAGCATCGATGAAGTTGTCTTGATCACTCACAATGTCATCAGCCCTGCGGCCATCAATATCTTTCTGATCAGCAGGAACCCCAGCCAATAGGGGTTTCTCTTCATATGTCAAATGTGATCTGTTATTACTTTCTCCAACATCCAAGTTTGGACAATCCTGCACCTTTTCTGAGCCATGGACCATGCCATTTTGTTGAAAAGGTTCATGTTGTTTCCCCAGAATTCGATTATCCCCAAGCTCCAAGTAAGCTGGTCCATCAGTGGGTTCAGATTTAGTCTCCACGTCATCAGATTCGTTTACTGGAACAACTTTTGTCAGATCCAATTTATCAGAAGATTGAAGGGCACCAAAATTGTCCATTTCTCCAAAAGGAGATGCAGTTTCACTTGAGTCAGTAGATCTAAATTTCACATGGTAATGCCTCGCCGAATATCTGGAGATGATTTTTTGCTGCGATGAAATTACTTCTTGCAGATGCTCCTGCCAGATTCTGCTAGTAGTTTTATGATCAGGAGTCAGTGGTTGCCTGGATTTCAACTTTGTTGTTCTAGGTGGAACTTTTCTAGAAGTTCGATCCTTGGGGGTGATGTGAGGCCTGCAGGTTTTGCACAAAAGTAATGTATCATAACATGGAAAAAAAATCATTCTAAAATCATATCAGCTAAGACTTTTGGAAATGGGTTGTTTTGAATGAATCTGATGCTCACTAGTCATGCCCAAGAAAATGGCACCAAACTTACTCAGAGTTTGCAGTGAGTAATGATTCAAGAGTTGCCCCTTTCCTCCATCGCATGGCCTTCTTCTGAATAAACAACAAAGAAAGGTAAATAAGTTTTTGATTTAACAGCATTGTTCTCTCTGGAAACTATGACTGGTTGCATCCGGATCTACATAATGACATACTAACAGAACAAGCACTTACCTAAGGGAAAAGACCAAGTTCCAATTTAAAAAACCACAAGGCAATATGAGATGACAGCTTCTTAGCTTCCCTCCGTTCCAAATTATAAGTGGCTTCGACTTCTTTAGTACATCCATTTTGCTATGCATCTAGACATATTGTTATATCTAGATACATAGTAAAGTGAATAAACCAAAAAAGTCAAAGCGACTTATAATTTGAAATGGAGGGAGTATTACCAATAAATCCCAAAACCTATCATTGTCCTAATTTAACGTCTAATCCCACATACAATTTAATTAGCTTGACTGGCAAGATCAATTAATGTAAAGGAAAACAATGTCAAGTCAACATACTCAACATAATATGCAACCAGCTTCACAGGTTCTTTTTGTGAACAAAATAATCAAGAAGGCATGGTCGCCAAGAATCCAGGACAAAGTGGAAAACAATAATTGGCGAGTTAATTTAGTAAAATATTGGCAGGAATTGATTTTTTTACTTACCTTAATTCTACGAGGTTTCTTTTCAATTAAAACATCTGTTTCTATCATGTTGGAGGTATGTTCTGTCTTGAAGAAAGAGGGGTCTGAATATCGTTTTAAGGAGGCTCCAGCACCAGCAACATCAAACCTGAAGAATAATCCTAGTGTGTAATTGCAGAAAACATTTAAATAGTAAATGTCCACAAAAGACAACATCTACATACTTATCCAACGTGAACAATTGTGGTGGGCCACGGCATTCTTCATATGAATCCATAATGAAACGAGGCATATCTCCTTGTGTGATCACATTCTGATTAAGTTGAAGATTAGCATGCCACTCAGTTCCTACAAGAGATTGTGGAGAGATTTTTTAAAACATAAAAGCAATCCAAAAGCAATTAGCAAGGAGGTACGCAGAGCCTTTTTTTGGCTAACCATCATCGTGAGGGTAATTTGAGTGCTCAGTCTGAGATATGATAGCCTTTTCAACTGCTGGAAATTCTGCCTCTAATTGCTGCAACCGGAGCATTAAACCATGTCCTCTGGAAGCAGTAGCCATAACCTCTTCATGAAGGTCATGAAAAATTTCAGCTGCAAACCTGTTGCACATATACAATTCAGTATGAATGAGAAGCCAACTGTAAAACTGCATGTTCACTATTATGAGACGGGTGAGAAAGTATCAGAGATTAACAACTAAACTCCTATATTTTCAACAAGTTGACTACTTGGATTGTAGACTTTATTCAATACTTCTCTTAAGATGAAAATTTATCTAACGAGAATAGTTGGACTTTCATGTACACTGGTAGTAACTAAAAAAACATACAGAATTATTTTTTAAAAAAAAAATACTGTGATTCTGCAACAACATTCAACTTGACTAGTTGAGCAAATGGGAACAGTAGCTGATACAAAGATGCTCTAACAGACAAAACAGTAGTACCACCGTTACTCCTCGACAACAACTAAATAAGATTTTTTTAATGAATGCTGAAGTTGAGCCAAAAATAGAACAAATATTCATCAGTAAAATTACACCAAGCCAGTACTTTGAATGACATATCTAGTTAGTTAACAAAAAGGAAAGTGCCAGGCCACCATTATAGTCGTTTTTAAATATAAAAAAACACCCGGAGTAAGCAGTAAAGTTTGGTTCAAACCGAACAACAACAAAAGTTTGAGAAAACAGCAACTAGAGTGCAAATTCTTCTAATCGTCCTCAAATTACCCCAATTTTTAATGTGCAGACCAAAAGGCAAACAAAGTTAAGAGCTCTAATGGTAATCCTTTCCTTCCACATACATTGCAAGCACTCTCATTGGATCAATAAGTACTCCCTCTGCTCCAAATTGTAAGACGCTTTGCTTTTCTAAAACATTGCTTTTACTATGTAGTGTAAGTGCACAGCAAAAGCTATGTGTCTAGAAAAGTCAAAACATCTTACAATTTGGAATGGAGGGAGTATTTCTTTGCAGCTATGAGATTCACAGTGCAATGCCCTTAGGTATTTCACCAGTAGAAAACCCCAATGGTTATGCAAATTCTCCTTCAACAGACCCAACAAAGGTCAAATACTCTGATGAGTCCCTGATTATTGGCTGCAGAGATAGAAAGCTGTGACCAAGCAAGGTCAAATACTTCACATTCTGCAGCGTCTTTCCACCTCAACCCATGTGCGCAAGCCAGTTGATCTATATACCTACACAAAACGTAACAGATTTGACCTGCATATAGCGAAATAGAAATATGCACTCCAAAGTCTAATCCCATCACTCGTGTTATGGTCAGCTACTAGGCGAGCCGTGACAGACAAAAAAAAAATCCACTGTAGTTTAATTCCCACAATCACCCACCTCAGCAACCCTGAAATGGATGCAAATCGGATTCGCAGCCCCAGTTTGTGCGGAAATTCAAATGGAACTCCCTTGAAATCATTTCTAAAAAAAAATCCACGAGTGACCGCTAAAAAAATCGAACCATTGCCAGTGAAATGCAGCTTGGAAAACAAAACGAAGAAGGTGAGGAACTCGCCCCAAAACTTCTACCAAATAAGTAACTAAACTACACTGCACTGCACTGTGGTCCTGTGGACAAACACCTCCCGAAACAAAAAGGAGGGGCACAATCGGCTGCGACAGAACAAGCCTCAGAAGAAGGGGGGGGGGGGGAAACAGCGCTTTAAACACAAAATCGGAGAAGCAGGCAGCGCCACTCACTCCGCGAGATCCCCGAGCTGGCGGAGCATGCCGACGAGTCCGGCCATGGCGACGCCCTCGAGGAGCGCCTCCGGGTCATCCTCCTCCCCTTCCCCGGGGCCCGCGTACATCTCCGGATCCGCCAGCCCATACTCGTTCCGTATCTGGTACCGTATCATCCCCGCCCGCCGAGAGCTCTCCGCCTCACCAGCGCCGTCCTTCCTCCCCGCGCCTTCCCTTGCCCCCGAGCACCTCAGGACCCTGACGCCATTAGCGCGCGCGCCACCCCGGAGAGCATCTGGTAGATTTGGCGGGGTGCGCTTAGCGCGTGAATTTTTTCAGCGTGTCGACTGGCGAAACGAGGAAGACGAGGCCCGGAGTGAGGGTAACGAGATTTATACGGCTAGCACATTCTTTCACATCTCGCAGTGGCGTCACGGTCACGGGCCGGCGGGGCGCTGACGACCGGGGCCCGCGCCCCTCGTGCCCCCGTGAAGATATTCTTGGCCACTAGTAGTACCAGCACGCTGGGCCTGTAGGTGGGCCCGCGAGGTCAGTTACGCTCGCACCGGCCCGTGTGGCCGCGTTGTTTATTGTTTATATTTGGAAATTATTAGGGGTGGGTTTGGGTTTTGACGGCGAGGGGCCCAGCGTTGAACCGTGCTGAGCTGGCAGGAGACGGGGTTGTTTATTGTCCCCTGGACGAGTGGACGTCGACGGCTAGACGGCTCTTTGTTCGTCATCATTTCGTTTTGGGTTTCAGCTCGTCTAATCTCATCCGATATGGCAAATAGCAAACTGCACCCAACAAATGCGTTTGGTAAAGTTCCAGCTAAATAAAGCAGCCGGAGCAGCAGTAGTAGCCAAAGGCAAGGCGAGTTAATCAGAGTTCAAGTGAGGCAAGAATTGTTCATTTGAAATTATCTACCGGATTCAACTATTCAACAGTGACTTTCTTTAACAATAATCAAGGAATAATACTTTCAATTATAACTTATGAGTCCAATGAATAGACTGCCAACAGCGGAGTGCACTCAGCAAGTACGGTGCGTGCGCAACGTACTTGACCACACTTTAATGCGCGTTAATTTCGGTGTTATCACACTTGGCATCGGATGCTTTTAATGGCCGGTGACAGTGAGCTTCCCCTTGGCACGCACCTGTGGGCTGGGCTGTGGACGAAACGTCACTGCAGCACGCCAGTACCGGCACAGCAGAAACTAGTAGCACCGGGTAATTGGCGTTCGGTTCCTCCCGGATTTGGGCTCCTGGAAGATCGAACCCCGCTTTTTTTTAGTGAAGGTGCTTGCTTTTGAAGTGTGTTTTGTTTTGCTTGTTTTTGTGTTAAAGCGCTTTATTAGCTTAATAAAGCTCGACCGGTTCTTCTTTTGCTACGCTACCTACTTGTTGCTACAGAACAAACTCATGACTTCATGAGCATGAGCTGCCCTGTCTCGATCTCTCTCGCTGCACGTGTATTCGAGCTTGCTTCTACTCGGATCTCGAAAGTGTATGTTCACAATACTAGTGCTGATACTCTACGTACGCTTGCAGTCAACGTTTGTGATCATCCGACAGCCTCTAGTACATGTCTTTTCGCTCACGGATACAGGTAAGGTAGCGTACCCAGCAGCAGAAGATGTGATGACGAACGTTTTTGTGTGTGTGCTATTAAAAGAGTGAGGTGTGCCGTAGCACCTAACTGACGTGGACCACCGTGACGGTACCTTTTCAATAAAACGTTTTGGTTGGAATAATCGGCGCCGAGTACACCGAGTCACCGACCGACCGGGAGTCGCGACACCTACAGCTCCGGAACTGGTAGGTATGCACCCTGTTTCTATTCGCTTCCGTTTCGAAAAAGATATCACTCTTTTAATTTCAAATTATCTGTTGCTATCAGTCATTTAGTAGTATTTTTTTCTCACAACAAATTAATAAATAGTATTTTTAGTCGTAAGTTATCAGTGTTTTTCTCAAACAATGGTGCGCTGAAGAGATGTTCAAACTATATAATAATTGGTCTGGTTCTGCTTGTTGGTAGATGAAGCTGGATATAAACTATTCTTTGTTTAAAAAATAAACCAACAAACATTATGGCTTCGGGCTGTCTTGTTCGCCCTCCGGAGATGACTCCGCAAAGCCGCAAAGGTTACGGTTTCCTGGTTTCACCTTCACCCACAGAAACTGAGGCTGGGGAGCACGCGGCCAGGACCGAGGGGACAGAGGCGCGCTGTGTCTGTTGCTACAGAGGCTCCGTGGCCAGGCACGAGATCGCGCTGCATGATGGCCGACGAGGAAGACGACGGCGTGAAGGACGGGCGTTTTGGCAACGAGCGCCGCGGGAATAATTGCGCGCCGGGCCACACCACTGCTCGAGCGGTTGGGCGTTAGCGCGCGTCTTGTCGCCGGCCGGGACCGGCCGGGCGGTCGCCACTGCCGCCGCCCTTGCTCTTGAATTCTTTTACCTGCTGGGCTGCTGCGGTAGCTGGGGATGCATGGCGCGCTGCTGCCTGCCGGCTGCCGTACCGTGCGGAGCTGCTCGGCCCGCAGGGAGACGAGCGAGATGAGCACGTGCCAGCGGTCAGGGTCAGGGACGGACACTGGCCAACGGGAAAGGAAAGGAAAGGAAAGGAGCTCGCCGCCAGGTTGGGCCGCGCGCCTTCCGCCTCCACAGGTAAATTTCGGCCTCCTAAACTGCGCTGCGCCCGTGGGTTGGGCCGCGAACGGACCTAGTCTTGCGCATGGACTGGCCACGGATTTGGAACGCGGACACGGGCACCTCGGCCCACTGAAAAAAACTGCCTTGCCGACCGCCACCAATTACCGAAATGGACGGCGGATCGGTTCATATACGTTGTCGACGACCCTTCGGTGTGTCAGAACTCAGAGTGCTGGTTTCTCGGGGGAAAGAAGAAGAAAGTGAAAGGAAGCCAAGGATTTGGTTCTTTTAATCTCCTCACGACTTCCATGACTCAGCTTGAGCTGTGATCGTGAATAAATAAAGATTAAAGAAGGGACGCCGAAAGAAATGCCTTGTTTAGTTCACCCAAAAAGCAAAAAGTTTTTAAGATTTTCCGTCACATCGAATCTTGCGGCACATGCATGAAGCATTAAATATAGACGAAAGCAAAAACTAATTACACAGTTTAGTTGGAAATCGCGAGACGAATCTTTTGATACTGGTTAGTTCATAATTGGATAATATTTGTCACAAACAAACGAAAGTACTACAGTACCGAAATCCAAAATCTTTTCGGAACTAAACAAGGCCAAAGAATGGAATAGAGAAAAGCGTGTCCATACTCCATTCACCACCTCTGCTGCTCACACGTGTACTACCTGACGAAGTGAACGCAGATTTGTCTTTCCTGAATTCCTCCTCCTTTCATTTTATATTATTACCACAAAAAGGCTGTTAAGGCCTTGTTTAGTTCTCTACACGAATTTTTTAACATTGTAGTATTTTCATTTATATTTAATAATTATTGCTTAATTATAGACTAATTAGACATAGAAGATTCGTTTTGTAAATTATAATTAATTCTATAATTAATTATTTTTTAATCTATATTTAATGTTTTATATAGATGTCGTAAGATTTGATATAATAGAGAATCGTGAAGTTTTTGGTTTTTTTGATAAAACTCCTCCAAAAATCTAAACTTTTTCAAGATTCTCCATCACATCGAATCTTTAAATGCATGCATGGAGTATTAAATACATACGAAAATAAAAACTAATTACATAATTTGGTTAAAATTTACGAGACAAATCTTTTGAGCCTAGTTAGTCTATGATTAGACAATAATTACTACGAACAAACGAAAATGTTATAGTGTCCCGAAGTTTTTCGGTTCATGAACTAAACACGACCTTAACCTGAGATCGTAGATGCAGCAGCGCAATCTGAAACCGTGTTGTGGAAACCGAGCTGCCATTGCCAGGACCGCTGCTGTAGGCACCTCCCTGCGTGCCTGCCTGCCTGAGCGCCCTCCTGGTCAAACTTGGCGAGGAGGGGAAGACGAAGACGCGTCCGTGCGCCGAGTCTGGTCGCATCGCATTTGCCCCTGCTTTGCTTTCGCCCGCAGCAGGCGTCGGTCGGGCCCTCCCTAGCCCGTGCCTGCGCGCGCCGCGGCGGGCCACCGGGGCGGCGATGGATATGGAGATGGAGATGGAGATGGAGGACGCCGCGGTGCCGGCGCTGGCGGTGGTGGACGCGCGGTTCTGCGCGGCGGACGTGGCGACGCTGGCCGTGGCCAAGGCGCTGAGCATGTCCGGCAGCGACTTCGCCGTCACGGACGCGGCCACGGGCGCGCTCGTGCTGCGCGTCGACGGCGTGCTCTTCAGCCTGCGCCGGCGCTGCGTCCTCGTCGACGCCGACCGACGCCCCGTCCTCACCGTCCAAGAATCGGTCTGTTTCTTGACCTCTCCCTCTCGCTCTCGATCGATCTGTTCCCCTTCCCCGCCTCATGTTGTCCTCCTGTGCTCCTGTCCTGACGCGCCCGGCTGCTTGGAATTCGAACGCAGGCGTTGATGCTGAACACGCGGTGGAAGGTGTTCCGGGGCGACAGCACCAGGCGGCGGGATCTCATGTTCACCGTGGTGAAGCCGTCCGTGATCCAGCTGCGAGGGTCCACCAAGGTCAGCGTCTTCCTCGCCAGCAACGACGCCGAGCAGGCCTGCGACTTCCGCATCACCGGGAGCTACCACGACGGCGCCTGCGCCGTCACCCTCGGCGACTCCGACACCGTCATCGCCAAGGCAAGTGTCCACTCTCCAGCAGTGTGCTCCCGCAGCCGTCAGCCGACTGCTCGTGTGATTTCATTTGCTTTCTTGGACTGAATGGATTGGTTGCCGTTGCAGATCGACCGGCGGTTCAGCGTGGTGAGCGCGCTGCTGGGGAAGAACTCGTACAGCGTCACCGTCAACCCGGGCATCGACTACGCCTTCGTCGTCGCGCTCGTCGTCATCCTCGACGAGATGCATTTCCAGCGATGACACGCATGTACGATTCAGTTTTGGTTCCAGTTCCAGGCCCGCCCGCCGCGCGCCTTCACTTGTGCTGCTCCTTTGAATTTTTTGTGTTGTCCTGATCGGTCTATGCAATGCAATACAGTACGGAGAGTGTAGTAATTTTGACGTTATTAATGTTGCTTCATTTGAGGTTTTCTTGTGGCCTTGTGTTGTGAATGGTGTGCCTTTGACAAGGTTGACACAACGAAAGTACGATTTGAGGATGTCCCCTGTCTGCAAGAACCTCCCAAGGAATGACTTTGTGCCAACGATACAAGTACGAGCACCTTGATAGAATGGTCAGTAGTTTGGCCGTTGCTATCAAGCTTTTTTCTTCAAAATAAAAGCGTTGCTGGAAGTTTTTATTAGAAGGAGGAAAAAATACACAGTCGGACCAGACTTTGTTTTTCACTTGAACGATCAGTGCAACGCTGACCTTCAGAGTTCATGACGCGTCATCCATTCAAAGATGGCGCACCGGGGTCCACCGCGCAGCCCGCGCTGCTGGGAAAGAAGGCGTATAGAATCCGGGCATCGACTATGTCGTCATCGTCGACGAGATGCATTGTACTATTTACCAGGGATGATATATTTTCACTAGGGCCTTGTTTACTTCCACCTAAAATTTTTCAAGATTTTCCGTCACATCGAATCTTTAAACGTATGCATATCGAATCTTTAAACGTATGCATGAAGTATTAAATATAGACGAAAATAAAAACTAATTGCACAGTTTGATCAGAATTGGCAAGACGAATCTTTTGAGCCTAGTTAGTCTATAGTTAGACAATAATTACCACAAACAAACAAAAATGCTAGAGTGTAATGAAATTAACTAAACAAGGCCTAGACAGCCCACAAGCATCTTCTGGATTTCCAAGACCACTGCTATTGCCACCAAGAGCCTCCATCGACCGCGTCATCACGTCATGCTCATTCTTCCGGCAGGTTTGGTGAAATAGCGCCAATGCAGCATAGATTGGTGATGAATCCATTCTCGCTTGGTTGAGTTCCTAGAGAACGCGGTGGAACGGTGACAAGAGACTGGGAGCCGACTCCCTCATTGCACTGGTAGCGTGGAAGTTGTGGACGGAGCGAAATGCAAGATATTTCTGCAAAACTACCTCATTCCCAAGATTAGGCATGAGGTGAGGCTTTAGTGCGCTCAAGCAGTTAAAGTGTTCGAAAGAGATTGTTCCAATGTAACTATGTTTCTGCTTCTTGAGCCTCGCATCTGTATACATGTTTTTTTTATTTTCTTTATTACTGAGTTTTGTAACTCTCCTTTGTTAATACACGATCGGCAACCGTTCCCACAAAAAATACTGTTGTGTTCTGCTGCTCCCTTTGCAGGATAAGTTCGTGTTGCGTCAAGAGTGTTTTCTTTTTTAGGTAAAAAAAAAAGAGTAGAACGTACACATTCATTTTTTTTAGCAAAAGAACGTACATTACAAATCCATGGAATGGCCGACTTTACGCTGGACGATATGATTGGTGGGCCGGAAGCGATCAGCTGGATTACTGAGACGCCAATGGTTGCTGACCGCGGCCCACGCCGACGTGGCGGCGGCCCGCGTCAAAGTCAAACCGACCGGCGACCTCAACATCGTCATTTGACTCGTCGGCTCGACGCCGACGATATATTGGCACCGCGCGCGCGGGTTCCCGGCTGGTGGTCAGGACTCGGAGAAGATGGATGCGCCAGCACCAGCCACGACACTGGCACCGGCACCGCCAGTGACGGCGGTGGTGGACGCGCGGTTCTGCGCGCCGGAGGCCACGGCGTTCGCGGTGACCAAGACGATCAGCCTGACGGGGCGCGACTTCACCGTCACGGACGCCGCCGGCGCCGCGGTGATGCAGGTGGAGGCCGCGGTGTTCGCGCTCCTGCGCAAGTCCCTCCTCCTCGACGTCGCGCGCCGCCCGGTGCTCACCATGCAGGACTCGGGCTACTTCATGGACACCAGGTGGGAGGTCTTCAGAGGGGACAGCACCAGCCGGAGGAACCTGCTCTTCGCCGCGGTGAAGTCGTCGGCGTTCCAGATCAGGACCAAGATCTACGTCTTCCTGGCCGGCAACGCCGCCGGCGAGGAGGTGCCTGACTTCGTCATCCGAGGCAGCTACTACGATGGCGCGTGCACCGTGTGTCGCGGCAGCTCCGACGCCGCGATTGCTCAGGCGAGCAGCATCTTTCAGCTCCTCAAGGCCTTAACCATACTATTTTTTTTGTAATGATTTTTCACATTTGATTTGAGCTCATCATGTAATGTAAGTGCAACCGATTTTGATATATCGTGGCTTGCCCTGCAGATTACACGCCAAAACACAGCAGGTGGTGCACTGCTCGGGAGGCACACGTATACTGCGAGGATCAGCCCAGGCATAGACCGGGCGTTCATCCTTGCACTGACCGTTATTCTGGACGAGATGCGTCACCACAGGCATCACCACTGACCGTTATCCTTGCACTGAACGTCGAGGTCCCCTCTATTTCTCAAGGAAGACGTCGAATATCAGAATTTCTGCCACGCGTGTTCCTTTCAATCTATCTCCACCGGCTAAGTGTTTTCTCAGTTATTGTTTCTTGTGTATAACAGTGCTGTAAGAATTTTCATTGTATTTCATTTAAGCCTGTAAAAATTGATGTATCCATAATATAGGCATATGCTCACATGCATGATGAAGGCAACAAATTGGCCATGAAAGCAAACATTCAAGTGAGTAGCCATGAAGTCGTGGTTTTCAGTTACTGTAGATAGATCTTCCTACCTTTAGCTAAGAACATGCGGGAATATGAGAAAGATAAGTGATCTCTACTTGTAAAGTAACCCAAGTATCATGAGCCTTTACGAGTGTAGTCTATTCTTGGTGTCTGCTTTGATTCAATTATATGGCTTCATTGCTATACCATATACTAAATTTCATCTGATAGAACAGCAAGTTCTTCGCTATTTCAAAGCAAGGCTCAAGGTGGGGAATGTTTTCCTCCTCTGTTTATGTAAACAAAAAAAGAAGAGAAACCTGCCTAGTATTGCCTGAATGTGAGATTCAGACGCCCAGGTCGAAGATTTGTCTCGTCCATCAGCCACTTTGGTGCCGTTTTAGGTTTGGTGGTGGAAACCCCGTGGAATATGAGCCTTGACTGACCACCAAATATCAGGACGTCACCAGATTCAAGGTCAACCTTTGAAAGCTTCTCTTGATCTCTAACATCGCCGTACAAGAATTCTGCGGTCTCGCCTATCGAAAAAGAAACGACAGGCAATCCCTTGTCAAGGCTGCTCTTTGATTCATCTTTGTCCTATCAAATAACACAATGGTACAATCCAGTGAGTAATCACCAAGCAAGATCGCAATGATATGACATTTCAATTGTTAGATCACTGGAACTAAGGACGCTGTACTAGAAATGCCCAAGAACAGGAAATTACCATTAGGAGAGGAAAAAAAGAAAATAAAAGACTATAACTAGCTTCTGCTTTTATCTTGTCTACAGAACTGCAGTTGTCCATCCAAAAACAGCATTTAACGAATTAGCTAAGCAGGAATCAGTTTTCCATTCCTTTTTTAAAAGAAAAAATAAATAGCAGTCCAGGATTTAGAACATTGACTAGATTGATCTCAGATTGAAATTACAATGTTCTGAAACTGATATTTGATAATATCAAGACATAAAGAGTTTCTTTTGTACCTGATGAAGACCCAACCTCCCGCTACTATTGTAGAAGTTAACAAGGCAGATATCTGGTGACATCGCAGGTATTTCTTGCACAGCATTGGCAGCTCCTTTTTGTTGTTTCAAAAATTCATTGGAAGCTTGGATGACATCTTGAACGAACTTCTTGAATTCTTCTGGTATGGTCGGTGGTTGAGCACCATCAAACGGACGTCTATCTCCATATGAGTATGAATTTGGATCCCAGTTCTTCCCTAAGCACATCATCCACAGTCTTAGCATAGCACCATTTCGGTAGCCAGGTCTATAAAATCCCCCGGGACCAACACCAAGTTGCCGACAAAGTTTGACAATTTTAACCTGATATGAGAAATGAAAGCGTCAGGTATATACTTTCAGCAGTAAGTGTGCATTAGTTGACGTGATTAAGAATATCATGGTAATCAAATCAACAGATCACGCGCAATATTCATGGGAAATATGAAATCTGAGAATTATGAGAGTTGCAACAAAATATGCTGATAGGACATTGAAGACATGACACATGAGCAACTACAAAGAAATGAGCATACAATTTTTTTTGCTATCGGGGAAACCGCATGAACATTTCATACTCTTTCTATAGCCCATAAATTCCTTAGATGAAGCGCTACTTTCAACAAAAGATGTTAATGCAAAAGATAAGGAGCTATTTAAAAAAATTACGCTCATATTGCCTACGTTATTGACCTTGTAATTACAGCAATAACATGGGTAAACATAGACATACCTGATCATTAGGCTTTATGAATCTTTTCAAAAGAACCATTCCAGGTCTCAATTGCAATGGAGCTACATCCTTGGAACATTCCCTGTCTCGCCTTTTTTCTCTGTTGGTCTCGAGTATAGAAGGTTTTAACTTGACAGCGCATGTGCTAGCACTCATGCATATATCAAGTGGGGCAGCTCCAGAGTCAGATCCTGTACTAGACTGACTGCTTCTGGAGTCTACAGGTTTCTGTGGTTGAACTGGTGTAACCAACTTTTGCAGTGATGAATCTTTGCTGCTAACCGAAGGAGAGAATGTACAGGCACCCTGTTTTCGTGGTGCCGAAGAACTTCCATAGACCTAAAGGTAAAAATGGATTGTCAGAAGCATGAAAAAAAGCATCGAGGTTTATCAAAAATATTCCTAACCTGAATTCAAAATTATAACTAAATAATAACTAACCAGACAATTGTCAAACTTTGAGTACGTACCATACATATTGTTCCAGTTCAATTAGAAAACTACAACTCATATGTTGTACAAAAAAGTGTCATCTTGACCGCCTATTTATATCCTAATAATTGCAGAGAAAGGACAGTACTTGCATCGCCCTAGAAAAGGGTTTAGAAAAAAGAGATGGTTCACAAATTCGGACTTCCTATCAACCAAACCACGAAGATGCAGATAAGAACCAACCCACGTTGAACACTAACAACAGCGGCGAACCGCGAACCCTAACAGTTAGGGGCCGATCGAAATAAAATTAGTGGGGCGATTAGCGTTTTGGCGGCCGATAGAGGGAGGGTTTGGGGCATCGCTGCACTTACCGATCCGTGAGGGGAACCGCCCTTCCGCGACGCCGGTTTCTTGTCTCCGCGGCCGGCCATGAACGGGAAACGGGAGCCGATCCGCGCCGAAGCGGAAGCGGCACTCGAAGAACAACTGCGAAGCCGCGCGCGGGGACGAACCGACGAGGTGGGCGGCGCTGTATTGGAGCGCGCGCGGCTGTACATATAGGACGCGACGAAGGAAGTCGGAACGTTGGAGACGCTTGGGCTTCTTGATTATTTATTTTTTTCACAAAGGCCCAACAAATCTCTAAAGAGAGACGGAAACGTACTCTCTCTTGTGAACCGACTCGGGCAGCTGTATTTTACGGCGATTTCTAAAAAAAAAAGAACTGTATTTTTCGGTACTCCTTTTTTTCGAACAAAAAAACATATTATCGCTACTTCGGTAACATTTTAAAGTGGAAAAAATCGTATTGAACACCATATTGTATTTGTATATACAGCGCAATGCATTATGGGTTGCTTAGACTATCTCCAACAATCGTCACCCAAAATACAAGACTCATTTGTCCTTTGGGTAGCGCTACAGGTAAAAGGTTCCATACCTATTTTTAGTCTTCTCCAACAACAAGACCTAAAAGACAACACTCTCTGCAAATGGGTCTCGAGGAGAGAGGATACCTAAATTTGGGTTATGCCTCTCTTGATACCCAAAATAGGTCTTCTGTATGGGTACTCTGTTGAAGGCTATAGGTATTGTGTTGGAGACCTATTTTAGGTTTGGGTTCCTAAATGGGTCTCCCTGTCTTAGGCCGGTTTTCTAGAAGCAAAAAGGGTCTGACACCCAGAAAAGAACGGCCCAACACTCCAACAGTCCGAATCAGGAAGGCCCGTCGTGCAATTGACGTTAGCGCGCCCAGTCACAACGCGCAACTGTGCCTTTTCTGCTTTTCATGAAGGCCTTGTTTAGTTTAAAATTTTTTGCAAAATACATATTATAGTACTTTTCTTATCATAGACTAACTAGGCTCAAAAAAATTGTCTCGTAAATTACAAATAAACTATGTAATTAGTTATTTCTTTTATTTATATTTAATACTCCATACATGTATCGCAAGATTCGATGTAACGGGGCTAAAAAATTTTTGCTATTTTTTTTGGAAACTAAACAAAGCCCAAAGAAAAAAAAATTATAGAACTATAGCAATCATAAAGTGTCTATATTATATATAATACATGGCACGTGTTTATCCACAAGTACAAGCGTCTGACATAAGAATTTTGGAAACACAAGCATCTAGTATAAGAAACCTAGGGACTGCAGAGTACCTCGCCAAGATGTTGTTTGGCCTGACTGAACACAAACATCTGATATGAGCAAATGCCTTGCTAGCTTGGGTTAGCCAAATTGGCTCTCACAGAGGAGTGTCTTGTTCATTTGGTTGATAATAAGTCATGGTAGAAAGTACTGTTGACTGATTTGTTGTGAGAGAAAAACACTGTTGAATGGTTGGTAGATTCGGTTGATAAGGTCACAGATGACATCTTGCTCGCACACGTGGCAAGCTTGCTCAGGATCTAATCATATGCTCAATCTTTTGCTACTCCTAGTCTTTACAAATCTAGACTAGAGGTTGTCTATCTTACATTCGGATGTTGAGACAATTGTTGCACTTGGTTGTCAAGATATGCGAAAACACCTGCAGAAAGAAGCCAATAAAAATCAAGTGTTTGGATGAACATGACAGAGAACATGATATACAAATTTAGTGATTGTCATTCTAGTTAGACCCAGAGCCAATAGCATTGATAATACAAACTAGTTAGGATCAGAACCAGTCAAACAAGGATCATCTAATTCTAAACCGGAATTGGTTGATCAAAATCCAATTTGAACCAATCAAATCCTAGTTAGAACCCGTCACCAGTCACAACCTAGTTTTAACATGTCAGAATCTAAGTTCAAACCAATAAAAATACAAGTTGGAACTAGACCCGACAACCAAAAACAGTTCGAACCATCCAGAACCTAGTTTGAACCAATCAAATTCGGTTCCAATCATAACCAGTTTTAACCAAACACAGTTCAAACCAGATCCAACAACAAGGTACAACAACGCGCATTAAAATATAGTTGCTATAAAATCATGTGCTTGTTTTTTTTTAAAAAAAACTCATATATAACTGCGCTCTAAATTTACGTGGTAATTTGTATAACCCAGTCGCCTGTCCTCCTCCCCCTGCTGAATCCTTCCCTCAGCGTTGCTTCCCTCACTAGCAGATTTACTCCGGACAGCTCCCTCTCCGCTCCCTAACGCCGGCTCCCTCTCTACCTCCGGCAACTAAACCTGACAATAGTTTGGGTTAAAACCGGATTTTTTGGTTTGGTTTTACTTTTGGGCTGTATTGGTTTGGATTGAAATAGGCTGAAAAGATTGTTGGGCCAGTTTGGTTCGGGCCCTATAAAAGTGGGCTGAACTGATTTGGCTGTAAATAATAGAGTTTACAATGATTTTTTATTCAATCTATTTATTTTTTGCTTTTGTTTATGGCTAAATATAAACAATAGCATGAGGTGCCGGTGAAATGGTGGGTTGGAAATGTATTTTAATGGGTCTAGCGCATAAGTGGTATGGTTTGGTGTGGATGATTGAAGTCATGGTCTAATTTGGTTTGGATTTGACTTTCACATTGTTGGAATATAAGTGAATTGCCCACCTCTCCCCATCAGCTTAAGCTTTTGGGTTGAACTGGTCGGTGCATGCAACTCAATATGGTATTAAAGCCAGAGGTCTCGAGTTTGAATTCTGGTTAGCGCAATTAAATAAAATAATTGCTGCTCGCTCCTATTCCACGTCTGAGGTCATATATGTTTTGGATTGGTGTTGATTTGGATCTCAGCCCATGTCAGGTTTACCGGCAACCCTCACCGGCAGATTCCTCATTACAAATTTGGACCAACGGGCTCCCTCCTTTGCACCCCAACACTAGCTCCCTCTACGCCTCCGGCAATGATATTGGCCTCCTCGCTCTCCCTGCTCCCTTCTCCTGATTCATTTTATTTGAGAAAGTCATTGACAAGCGAGGCCCAAATGATGAATTCTGCGTTGAAATAAAATTAACTGCTCTATTTTGAGAGCCACTGCTAGAGTGCATTAAAAAAACAGGTAGATGCTCTGATTTGAGTGCTCTTCCTAGAGTTGTTTTGTGGACTGTCTCCATTGAATTTTACTTAAAGCTGAATTTAAAACATAGCACAACATTTTATCACAGAGCTAATGCACCACCTTAATTTACATGTTAAAGTTAAACATATATAAGCAATCGATCGACTCTTGGTTCACATAGACGATACAAAAATATATCTCTTGTAAAAACAGATTTAGCTTTGTACTTGTACTGTATAGTAGTATAGTGTACATGTATGCTCATGTATATATGAGCTTGATGTCTTGTGCAGTAAGCGCGCAGCAAACAAACTCGACGTGAGCAGTGAGCTCAAGAAAGCGTGGCTGGTAGGCGCCGATGCGACCTCCTCCTGATGCCGAGCGTGGCGAGCAGCGCCCTCACGATTCCAGCCGCCGCCTGGCACGACGCCCTCGGCCGGCACCTCCTCCCCTTCCTCAGCTGGGACGAGTGGTACGACGACGGCGGCGGCGATATTGGCGGGAGTTGATGATGAACCGCCATCATCTCGGCGGGCGCAGGCGACACGGCTGCCGTGGCGCCGGCGGCGCCGCTCTTGGGCGTGCCAGGCTTGGACTCCCACAGGAACGGCACGGCGCCGGGGCGCAGGCTGTAGTACACCCGGAACGACGCGGTGGCCAGGCTCGACCGCTCCATCGCCGCGGCCACCTCGCCGGCGACGCTGCCGGTTCTCCTGGTGGAGATCGGCCGCAGAGCGAGCTGCTGCTTGTGATCCATGCTCCTCGGCAGGAATTTCACTGGAAATAACGTGATGATTCCCCTGAAAACCACCTGACGCCGAGCATCAAAGCTTGCAATGCTCACAACGCGCAGAGCTAGCGCACAGGCAGCGCTGGAGCAAGCAAAGCTTAGGACTTTATATACACAGTGACGCTTTGACTTGTGCTTAGGCTGGATCCGGTACGAAGTCGCTGCTGGCCTCGCTAGGCAAGTAGGCAGGAGAGGAGCATGAGGTTACCAGAGAGTGTGAGTTGGAAGCTAGCTAACTCTGATTCGACCATTTGATTAATTAATCGAGAATCTTGCTGTACTGGTCGCCGTGAATAATGATCATTGAGCAGCTGATGATGAGGCAGTATTAAAATTGGCTTCGTTCAAGAGGACATGCGATGGAGATGGGCGGTCGCGCTCCGCCCACTAACTGAAGAAATAAACCTTGCAGTACAGCTGATGCATTACTTAAGCATTGTTGAGGACCCGATTTGAGGTATACCTTTTCTTCTCCATGATGGTTTTCTTAACGTAGTTGTTGGAAGTTAGTGATAAAGTGAAGCGTTTAGACATTGCACATGCATTGGCTCTGCCGTCGTCTTGTTCGCTGTTCCTCGGCCGGTGGGGGAAATACTTGTGCTTTGGCCTGGGGCGAGCGAGGAGATTTTTTTAACCACAGCTTGAAATTCGCTCCCACGGGGATTCGAACTCAGGACCTGTGGAGTGCCGCTCGAGTGTCTTAGCCACTAGACCAAGCACCCTTTGGCTGTTCGCTGTTCCTGAAGGTTATTTTCTGATGACAGTATCGTGTCACCTCACCTGCTAGCTTCATCATAATTTAACTGAATGAAAGGCAATCCGATGACGCATTCCTAATTTTACTACTTGATTGACAGTACAAGGATCATACGCAGTGATGCATTACTGTCCTGATGAAACCAAACTTGAATTGTTATCAAGAGTTCAGAGTTCATATGAGCTGCCTTTTCTGAAGCAGCAAGTACACTGCACAACGATGTCGTTGAACAAAGGGGTTGTCCACTCGATCCAATCCATTGGTTTTTATCAAGTAGTTGGCCCGTTACGTTGCTACCGTAACCTTTAGAATGGCTTCTTTTGCCGCCCTTGTGACTGATGCCATTTCGTCAGAAAATTCAGACGACGAGATCGTCCGTTTGTCCATATCGCGCTCCAGGATCAACGCTCTTGGCCGATTAGTGACAAAAACGTCCCACCAAGCATGTGACGACTGAGATATAGCCACTGATCACATAGGACGCACTTGTTTAATGGGTTACTCTTCCTGTAATTAGTCTCCGTCGCCCGCGGTTAGGTTAACTAACCATATTGTTAGATGATATGCATCATAGGTATCCTAGACAACCAAGTCATGCGGTGTACAACATATGTATAGAGAGATATTGTTAGAGGTTGTTGGGATAGACACTTGAGGTTGTTGTGTAATCTACCGTGATGTAATCTAAGCCACACAGGGGGCGTTTCCCTGAATATATAACATGCAACCCAGAGACCACGATGGTTATCTGGTTCCCCTATTTTCCTATATGGTATCGAGCTTTTTTTGTTCCTCCCGGAACTGATCCTCATGGCCGCCGGCTCTTCCTCCTCCGCTGCCATGCCGACCTTCGCCTTTGGCTTCCTGCCACCTGTCTCCGAGAAGCTGACTCGTGCCAACTACAACATGTGGCACGCGCAAGTCTCCTCCACTATCAAGGGCGCGCAGATGGGGGACTACATCAAGACCGGCGCTGCTCCACCGCCGGCGCTCCTCGATGGCGTCGTCGATGCGACCACCGGCAAGAAGGGCGACCCGGTGCCCAACCCCGCGTACCAAACGTGGATGATTCAGGACCAACAGGTCCTCAGCTACCTCTTCTCGTCCTTGTCGAAGGAAATCTTCGCGCAAGTGTCGTCTGCAACCACTGCGGCTGCGATCCATGCCCAGCATGCCTCCCAGTCTCGTGCTCGCATCATCTCCACCCGGATGGCGTTGGCCACAGCGTCCAAGGGCACATCGTCCGTCGCCGACTATTATACCAAGATGAAGGGCCTCGCCGATGACATGGCGTCGGCGGGCAAGAAGCTGGAAGACGAGGATCTCGTCACCTACATCCTCACGGGTCTTGGTGAGGAATTTGAATCTATTATTACTGTTGTTGCCAACAGGGTGGAGCCGATCACCGTTCCCGAGCTTTATGCTCAGCTGATTGCGCACGAGCAGCGCAAGGAACTGAACTTTGGCGGCGGCACCCAGTCTTCTGTCAACGCCGCCACCAAGGGCAACCGCAGTGGCGCAGGCTCCTCCAACAATCCGCGCCGCGACGGCGGAAATCGCGGTGGCTTTGGTCGCGGCGGGGGCGGCCGTGGCCGTGGCAACAACTATGGCGGTGGTGGAACCGGACACGGGCGCAACTTCCAGTCCGGGGTCCTCTGCCAAATCTGCGGCAAGGAAGGGCACCCGGCGTACCGCTGCCGCAAGCGATTCGACAACAACTACAACGGGCCACCTCAGAAGAGCGTCTCCTCGGCCACGTCCAGTTCGTACGGCATAGACACGAACTGGTATGTGGACAGTGGTGCCACTGACCACATCACCGGCGAACTGGAGCGTCTCACCACCCGCAACAAGTATCACGGTGGTGACAATGTTCACGCTGCAGATGGCGCAGGTATGGAGATTGCACATGTCGGTCACAGTACTGTGTCTTCCCCTAGTAGAGTTTTTCATCTAAATAATGTTCTCCATGTTCCACAAGCAAATAAGAGTCTTTGTTCAGTAAATCAACTTGCTAGAGACAATCATGTTTATCTTGAGTTTCACCCTGATCATTTTTTGATCAAGGAACAGGGGACGATGAAAACTCTCCACAGAGGCCGATGTGAAGGAGGGCTCTATCCATTGCACGCATCATCCACCTTGCCGTCAGCTTCATCTTCAAATAAACAAGTCTACACTGCCGTGAAGCCTTCTACCTCCCTATGGCATCGTCGCCTCGGCCATGCCTCATCTCGGGTTGTTCAGCACGTCTTAGATCGGCATAGACTTTCTTTTGTTCTTGATTCCAATAACCAGCAAGTCTGTGATGCGTGTCAACAAGGCAAGAGTCATCAATTGCCTTATTCCCAGTCTGTTAGCAGGTCGAAGGGTCCTCTGGATCTTATTTTCTCTGATGTTTGGGGTCGTGCTCCCACATCTGTTGGACGTTTTGAATATTATGTTTCCTTCATTGATGATTATAGCAAGTTCACTTGGATTTACTTAATTCGTCATAAATCTGAGGTATTCAAATGTTTTCATACATTCCAGGCCCTTGTAGAGCGTTAGTTTGGACGCAAAATTCTTGCAGTCCAATCTGATTGGGGTGGCGAGTACCAAGCGCTTAATTCATTCTTCACTAAAATTGGCATCGCCCATCATGTCTCTTGCCCCCATGCACACCAGCAGAATGGCTCAGCTGAGCGTAAACACCGCCATATTGTCGAAGTTGGTCTCTCCTTGCTTGCCCATGGCTCTCTTCCCCTTAAATTTTGGGATGAAGCTTTCTTGACCGCTGTCTATCTTATTAATAGGTTACCTTCTAAGGTCATCAATAATGACACTCCTTTTGAGCGCTTGTTTGGTGAGACTCCAGATTACAGCCATCTTCGTGTTTTTGGCTGTGCAGTATGGCCTAACCTTCGCCCTTATAATACTAGGAAACTTGAGTTTCGTTCTAAACAGTGCGTATTTCTTGGGTATAGCACACTTCATAAGGGGTACAAGTGTCTAGATCCAAAACAAGGGCGTGTATATGTCTCTCGCGATGTCATCTTTGATGAACACATTTTCCCCTTTGCGTCCCTCCACCCCAACGCTGGTGCTCGTCTTAGGAAGGAGCTTGAACTCCTACCCGATGTTCTTCTAAACAACTCTACTAGCCTCGGGGATTCACAATTACTTGATCTGCAGGGTGCCTCTCCTAACACTGCTAATGCCTCTGCAAGTTCTCCTGCTTCTGGTGTTGACACAGGTTCAATTGGCGGTGAAAATGCGGCGCAAATGGAGCCTGGCACGCGTTATTTCATGTGTCCCCCGTTGGGGCACAGCGCGCGATTCGAGGTGGATCCGCTGGACGGCACCGCTGGCGGCGGCGCATCGCCCTCGGGATCCGGCTCGGATTCTGGTGGCAGTTCGGGGGTCTGCACCGACCAGGTGGCGGCGTCCCACGGAGCTGCTGCGCTCCCCTCGGCGGGCGCGGGATCTTCTACGACCGATCCCCCGCCACAGCCCTCAGCAGCCGAGCTCGTACCTCCACAGCCCGATCCCGCGGGTGCGGGGACCGTCGCCGACACCTCGACAGTGCCTCCTCCTGAGGCCACTGTACAGATCCTCCCCGAGGGATCCTCTGCGGCTGCTGTGCCTGTGCCTCCTGTGACCTCGGCTGCTGCTTCTTCTATTGCACCGGTGCCTGACCGTCCTGTCACTCGACTTCAACGTGGCATTCGCCAGCCCAAGCGTTTTACTGACGGCACGGTGCGTTGGGGCATGCTTGCTAGCCACACTACCGAGGAACCCTCCACTCTTGATGCCGCACTCAAGGATCACAATTGGAGGGCGGCAATGGACGATGAGTACCAAGCCTTGATCAAGAATCAAACCTGGCATCTTGTGCCTCGTCTGAAGGGCCAGAATATTGTTGGCTGTAAGTGGGTTTACAAGCTCAAGCGAAAGGGTGATGGCACCATTGATCGTTACAAGGCACGGCTTGTTGCTAAGGGCTTCAAACAGCGCTACGGCATTGACTATGAAGAAACCTTTAGTCCAGTTGTCAAAGCAGCCACCATTCGTCTGATTCTATCTGTGGCTGTGACAAAGGGATGGTCATTACGTCAGCTTGATGTCCAAAATGCGTTTCTTCATGGCCTTCTTGAAGAAGAAGTCTACATGCACCAACCACCCGGGTATGGTGACAAGGCTCATCCTAGCTATGTATGCAAGTTGGATAAAGCACTTTATGGCTTGAAACAGGCTCCACGGGCATGGTACGCTCGACTCTGCAGTAAGCTGAAAACACTTGGTTTTGTTCCCTCTCGAGCGGATACCTCTTTGTTCTATTATAACAAAGGCTCATACACCATGTTTATCTTGGTATACGTTGATGACATTATTGTGGCAAGTTCGTCTTCATCAGCTACCGCAGCGCTACTTAAAGATCTCCAAGCTGAATTTGCTCTGAAAGACTTGGGTGATCTTCACTTCTTCCTCGGCATTGAAGTTAAAAGAGTTGGTGGTGGTTTGCTGTTGTCCCAAGAGCGGTATGCCACTGATGTTCTGTCTAGGTCTGGTATGGACCGTGCAAAGCCAGTTAACACGCCATTATGTGTTTCAGAGAAGCTTAGTCTTACAGCTGGAGAACCACTCAGTCCCGACGATGCCACTCGCTACAGAAGTGTCGTTGGAGCTCTTCAATACCTGACACTAACACGGCCAGATTTATCCTTCTCCGTCAACAAAGTGTGTCAGTATCTTCATGCTCCTACAACTGCTCATTGGAGTGCAGTCAAGCGGATATTGCGCTATGTGCGTGGCACTGTCAGTTTGGGGCTCAAGATCAAGAAGTCGAGTTCTATGCTTGTTAGTGCCTTCTCAGATGCTGGCTGGGCAGGGTGTGTTGATGACCGCCGTTCTACTGGCGGCTTTGCAGTGTTTCTGGGCAGCAACTTGATCTCATGGATGGCTAGGAAACAAGCTACTGTTTCTAGATCAAGTACTGAGGCGGAGTACAAGGCGCTGGCTAATGCAACTGCCGAAATCATGTGGGTTCAGAAATTGCTAAAAGAACTGCAGATTCGGTGTCCTTCAGTTGCCCGTCTTTGGTGTGACAATTTGGGAGCTAAGTATCTTTCTGCAAATCCCGTCTTCCATGCCCGGACCAAGCATATCGAGATCGACTTCCATTTTGTTAGGGAGCGAGTGGCTACAAAACTGTTGGAAATCAGATTCATTAATTCAGGTGATCAACTTGCTGACGGTTTCACCAAGGCTATTCCTGCTGCCAAGCTTCAACAGTTTAGAACCAATCTTAACCTTATTAGTGGCTAAGATTGAGGGAGAGTGTTAGATGATATGCATCATAGGTATCCTAGACAACCAAGTCATGCGGTGTACAGCATATGTATAGAGAGATATTGTTAGAGGTTGTTGGGATAGACACTTGAGGTTGTTGTGTAATCTACCGTGATGTAATCTAAGCCACACAGGGGGCGTTTCCCTGAATATATAACATGCAACCCAGAGACTACGATGGTTATCTGGTTCCCCTATTTTCCTATACATATTGCTAGGTCCAAACAAGCTACCTGCTGGAGTTGCACGGCTCCTCTCGTAGCATCATGATCAGGTCACCAGCCAATCGATCAGTAAACCTGCAGGCATGTGTCGTATCTCACTACCCAAGAGCAGTCTTGTACCAGTATAAAAAGCACCCTACCGAACCCCTGAAACTACTGAACCTGTTTCATACTTTAGCATGCTCGCTAATGGAGCTGCAACCTGCAACATCATGCTACTGCAGGTATCAGAAAATTGTGGGTCCTGCTCCCTCCCTGCCGGCTCAGTCGACCAAGTTGTTGATGTGCCCTCGCAACGGCGATTGACGACTGTTTCAAAATCAAATCCTCTAGATTGTATTGCTAGTGTTATGGGAGTTTGATCAGAGTTTCTCAATGTTTTTATGATATATATAAATAAAGAAAAACTCGACCGCGGGGTAAGACAGCCCAGACATTTTGCTTAAGAAGAAGACCTTACCTCACCAATACACAGCGGTACTGTAAGACTAAGCTCCCTTTAGACCTACGCATTGGCGTGGGGCAGACGAGAATTTTTTCAACACGCTTTAGACCTCTTCCGGCCAACAAATCTGCTCCCACGGGGTTCGAACTCTGGGCGGCAGAGTGCAAAGCGCATAGCTAGATCAAATGTTCTAGTGTTCGCTTGCTTATATGAGAACGTGCCTAAGAAGACCGAGAAAAAATAACTTTTATGTAGATGAAACTTGTTGCTTAGCTCGGTTTTCCACTCTAGTCTCTCTAGGCGAAATTAAATATGTATGAAATAAAAAAAGAAATGATGCATTAATTAAAAGTGATACGGGTAGAAGTAATAGAAAATTCGTACCCAACCTAATCTAAGCCCGTCGGGATTAGCTGCTCACATTACTGGAAACAAAAAATCCCTGTCGGTTTGTCTTGAATATAGCCATGTATGTTGTGTCCTGTGTAATCTATTCAATGAAGCCACTATACAAATGACCCAAATTAAATTTGAGATTGTTCATATCTCAAATTTCCTGTCGACATGTGTTCTATCACATGTTGAAGAGGAAGTTGTTTCTAACTCAAGTGACAAGTGCCATAGTTTTATAAGAAAGATGCTCCATGTATTCTATAATTTCAAGTGAAAAGGTCTTCTAGCTTCAATAGGAGCAATGTCCAATCTCAATAAAATTTAAAAAATATTATATTTTCTCATCTGGTAACGTAATGATAATATCATTATTGTATCACTTATTTGAAACTAATGTTCCACTAGGCAGTGTCCCAGGATGAGGCTAAACGCGAAATCAAGAAGAATTAGAGAGAGAGACTATACCTATTTATAAAGAGCCAAAATTTCAGTTTGCTCTATATTTTCTTCCGTCTGCTCCTGTTCACATTCGGTTTGCCTAATCCGTCGCCTCCTCCGTCCAACCTTTGTAGAAGGGCAAAAACAAAATAAAAAACATTCTAGGGTTCCCAATGTAAAATCTCCTAGCAAAAACAGCCCATCCGAAATCGTAGGAAGAGAGAAAAAAGAATAAAATTTTTTCTAGGGTTCCCAATGTAAAATCTTCAATTTACTTTTCTTTTATTTTTTAAATCCGCTGAAAATTGATAAATACATATTAATTCATAGAAAAATCTAAAAATTATAAAACAAATTTTGTTCAGCTCCACATACGTAGATCTATGCAGTAAATAAAAAATATCACAAATTTTAGTACACTTTTTTTTGTTGGAAATGCTTGCTTATGCTTTTTAGTGTAAAATTAAAATTGTAGTTATCTTGCTCTAAATTCATAGAAAAATCTAAAAATTATAAAACAAAATTTTTTCAGCTGCACATATGTAGATCCATGCAGTAAACAAAAAATATCACAAATTTTAGTACACTTTTTTTTGGAAATACTTGCCTATGCTTTTTTGTGTAAAATTAAAATTGTAGTTATCTTTCTCCAATTATTATAAAAATTTTATGGTAGCCTATTTAATGTGATGCTTGATTCATATTTCATAGCAATCCTAATCTAAATAAAAAATAATGCTAGCATCAAACTTCTCATGTTTTAATATAATACTGAGGTATATTAAGAGGTAATATTAGAGTGAGATAAGGTTTAACTATTTTCTATTTTTATTATTAAATAAATATGTCTTCAAGCTACATATATTATAAATATTAACTATCTAATACCATAGATGTTATGGTTATCAATAAAATAAATTATAGACTTTAAATTTTATAAAAAGGATAAATATAAATAGACATGTAACATTATGTCATCACTTTCTAATTAAGGTCATTTGATGTTTTTTCTCCCGTTGCAACGCACGGGCATATTTGCTAGTATGATCAAATGAGTGG